>NW_006408541.1:6029732-6037358 GCF_000296735.1 Chrysochloris asiatica | reverse complement strand
ATTTTCTGTTCTTCTAGCCACTCCTGGCTGGTCTACTCATCCTTTCCAGTGGAAATTTCCTACCTCAGTCGGTTCTGGATGAGGTTCTGGATTCCACCTATGGTCTTGTGCAATGTAAAGGCTCCACAGGAAGCCTCTTTCACTGGGCAACTTCTAGCCCCATTTAAGGTATTCCAAATAGTTATAGGCTGAAGACTGACTTACAAGCTTTCTGTAGTGATGATTCTGGCTATTCCTTTCTCCCCACCTTAAGTGTCTATTTTACAATGGTAAGCAAGGGAAGCCAAGATTCAAAAGACAGCCAAGAATCTTAACACTATTCCCTTCTTTACCCCTTGAAACCATGCCTCAACCCCTGTCTCCTGGAGCTCTGCTGTTTCAAGGTTATGCATACATCATCATTTACCTCTGTCCACTTAGTCCATGGGAACCTGCCTAACTGTTGTATTTTCATTTTTAAAATTTTTTGATGATACAAAGCTAGTGTAAAGAATTAAATACAACAAGTTTTTTTTAAAGAGGTGCATTTGGGAAGTTTGTATTTTGGGTTTTTAAATTTATCAAATTGTAGCTGTTGTTAAGTGCTGCCAAATTTATTCTGACTCATAGCAACCCTAGGACTTCCAAGGAGCAGCTGGTGAGTTTGAACCACTGACATTGTGGTTCAAACCAAACTTATGGTTGAGTACTTATCTTCCAGTGCCACATTGTAGGTAGTCATAGAAAGTTTCTTTAGGTAACAATTGAATATTTTCATTGAACATTGTGTTAAGATGCCCATGAGAAAGAATTCAATACAAAGCTGTCTGCCCCTAAGATATTTTGATATGTGAGTAATATGCCTCTAAGGTATCTCCAGTAAATTAAAGACCTTGGCAGATTTTAGGACAGTCGTGTGTTGTAGCTTAGTTTAATTTCATTAAAGGCTGTTAAGGGAACTGTAGAGACTGGATCTCAAAGAGTTGTTTCATGAATATGGCATAAATAAATAAAAGCAAAATTGTAAGTGAGCATTCAAAGTTTCAAATGGTATGTGGACAGAGTTTAAATAAACGCAAAAGCAATGCTAGTTTATTTTGCTTGGTTGTGCCCATCTGTACTTTCATCTACTGTAAGAGATTTCTTAGAGTTATAACAAGCATTGAATTCAATATGTGTGGGGATTTTTTATCACACACCAATGCCGCAAGCTTATAAAATAAAGCAAATTTATGCATTAGTCTCCGAAAATGAAACCCTACATTCAAACATTCTATACAATTTTATCTTAAGTATATTTTAAAGAAAATCACATTAGTAAAAGTCACAGCCTGGCTAGGAAAGAAGATGTTGAAGTAATTATAATATAGCTAAAGTGCCCAAAGATATGGAATACCCGAAAAACAGGATGATGGAAATTAAAAGATGGAGTTGGATGGACTAGCTTCTTAGAATCCTCTCTGTTAAATGCCATCCGAGTCAGTTCTGACTCACAGTAACCTTGTTAGGGTTTCTGAGTCTCTATGACTCCCCAACATTTAACAACAACAACAACACATATTTGAGGGAGTAGGAAGCCTTTATTATTGTTGTTGTTACGTGTTATCAAGTTGGTTACAACTCATAGAGGGTTTCTGAGGAGGGACTTGTGCGTTTGAGCCATCGACCTTATGGATGAAAACGACCATGCGGTCCAGTGTTTATCTTACAGTGTGACACCAGGACTTCAGAAAGCTTCTTTGTTGTTTCTGTTGCTAAGTGCTATCAAGTCGGTTCTGACCCATAGTGACCCTGTATAAGGTTTCCAAGGAGCAGCTGGTGAGCTTGAACTGCCAGCCAACCTTGCAGTTCAAACGGCTTTGCAGTCTGGCCCATTAATCCACAGCACCACCCCAGGACTCCTTCCGACCCATAGCGACCCTGTCTAGAGTTTCCAAGAAGCAAATGTTGAGTTTGAACTGCTGACTTTAAGGTTCAAACCAACTTTGCTGTCCAGCACTTTAGTCCACAGCACCACACCAGAACTGAGATGATAAATTCAAACTATAGTTATATTCTGATTATAAAAAAGTGAACTTCTAATTACAGATTATGTGGGCCAGGCTTAGCATGAGAGAAAAGCTAGAGATGAAAGATCATAAGTAACTTTGGGTGAAACATACTCGCTAGTCTTTATACCACAAGATCCGATTAATTAATACTGAAATCAAAGGCAGCTTTGAAGATTCAAAGAGGACAAAGAGGTAGCCTGCAGACATAAAGAAAAGAAGGAATGAGTAGAAATACAAAGATTCATACTAAATTAAAGATTTGTTGTTGTTGTTAGGTGCCATCAAGTCAGTGCAGACTCATAATGACCTTATGCACAGCAGAACAAAACACTGCCCAGTCCTGGGCCAACCTCACTACTACTGTTGCTACACTTGATTCCATTGATGCTGCCCGTTGGCCAATCCATCTCATTGGGGTCTTTCTCTTTTTCTCTGTCCCTCCACCTTATCAAACATGATATCCTTATCCAGTGACTGGTCCCTCTTGACAATATGTCCAAAGTATGAGAGACGAAGTTTGGCCATCTTGGCCTCCAAGGAGTGCTCTGGCTGCACTTCTTCCAAAACGGATCTATTAATTCTTTTGGCAGTCCATGGTACTTTCAATATTTTCCTCCAACACCATAACTCAAAAGCATCAATTCTTCTATGGTCTTCCTTATTCACTGTCCAACCCAATATCATGGGTTGGGTTAGGCTCACCTCAGTCCTCAAGCTGACATCTTGGCTCTTCAACACTTTAAAAAGGTCTTGTGCAGCAGATTTGCCTAATGCAATAGTCATTTGCTTTATTAACTGCTGTTTCCATGAGCATTGACCGTTGATCCTAGAAGAATGAAGTTCTTGACAATTTCAATCTTTTCTCCGTTGATAAGAATGTTGTTTATTGGTCCCATGGTGAGGAGTTTTGTTTTCTTTACATTGAGATGTAATCCTTACCAAAGGCTGTGCCCTTTGCTCTTCATCAGTAAATGTTTTAAGTCCTCTTCACTTTCAGTTAAAGATATTGTTACTGTTAAGTACCATTGAGTCGATTCTTACCCATAGCAAACCTGTATAGGGTTTCCAAGGAGCAGCTGGTGAGCTTGAACCACCAACCTTGCAGTTCAAACAACTTTGCAGTCTGATGCATTAGCCGACAGCGCCACACCAGTTAAAGATAGGTGTCATTAAAACAGAGAGGAGCCGATCATCTCTCAATTCCACTATCATTTACTTCCATTTTCCCATGAACTTTTTGAAGTTTCCTGGAAACTTGACTTAAGATGATGTATAAGCCATAGGTCCATTTTATAATCACCACAAAGATATACATGCATTCTTTACATGGTCTCATCTAAGCAAAAGTATATAGATTTTTCTTAAGGTAGGAAAAATGTTTTATCTCTTATATATGAGACATTCATTTATTTATTCATTCAGTGGATAAGGATTCAGTGTGACACAGTGGTTAACACTCAGGTCCTAACCACAAGGTCAGCTGTTCAAACCCACCAGCAGCTCTGTGGGAGAAAGGATGTGGCATTTGGGTTCTGTAAAGGTATCTGTTGTTAAAGTGCCTTCGATTGGTTCTGACTCATAACAACCCTGTATAAGGCTTCGGAGGAGTGCCAGATGGGTTTAAATCACTGACCTTTCAGTCAGCAGTCCAGTGCTTGTCCTATATCACCACACCAGGACTTTCCACAATGATTACAGCCTTGGAAACCCTTGGTGCAGTTCTACTCTGTCTTGTACGTGTCTTAATTGACTTGATGGCAAAGAGTTTGGTTTTGGTAAGTGCCAGATGCTGTCTTAGGTAGCATAGATCTATCAGCAAAGACAAAAATAATGGTGACCTTGGATAGCCAGTGAAGGAAGAAAGTTATTAAATCCAATTTGTTGTTGTTATCTGCTGTGGAGTCGGTTCCGACTCATAGTGACCCTGTACAGGGTTTCCGAGGCTGTAAATGTTTATGGGAGTAGATACTTGCTTTCTGGGTTATGGTGAGAATCAAATCCATTAATGTATGTAAAACATATAGGAGAATCCTGCACTTAACACATTATTGCTTTGGTTGATATTGTTATATTTGTTGTAACACGCAGAAAGTGATGGCAGTTGGGGCTAGATGCATAATCATTGATCAGATTCTGCATGTCGGTTTGACTTTAAAGACAATAGGATCTGATGATGAACTCTGTCTCTATGCACAGCTAGTAAAATAAGCAAGAATAATAATATAAAAATAGATGAAATTTATTGTGAATCTTGTATGTCTCACAGGCTGTTTTACAGAGTGTAAATGTTCATCATTTTCATATTCAGGTAAGAAAACTGAGGTACACAGAAGTTGGGAATTTTATTTAGAGTCACATTCAGAGAATGATGCAGCTGAGTTAGAAACTAAGCCAGTGGACTCTCAAGCCCATGCTTCTTGTCCCCAAACTCCTCCACCACATCCTACTTCAGACCTCAAGGGTTTTATCCTAAGTACGTGTTCTGGCTTAATTTAGGTTTTCTGTTCTTCACTTTCTCTCTCTCTGATTTTCTCTCCTTCTTTGTTTCTCTTTGTGGTATGATTCTCTCTCTCTTTGCATGTGTGTCTGCCTGCCTTCCCCTCTCTCTGTTTGTTTCTCTTCCATTTATATATCACAATAATCATTTCCAGAAGGGATGAAAAGTTCAAAGAGAAGTTGAAAAACTGAAACCAATAAAGCTTTCTCTATGACAGGAACTCTTGTAGGGGACTCAACTTTGAATCAAAGTTTTGGTGTGTCTCTGTAGAATAAGCACTAGACTGCAAGGTCAGTTCGAACAGCAAGGTCGGCAGCTCAAACTCACCAGCCACTACTCAGAAACCCTATACAGGGTCACTATGGGTCAGAACTAACTCGATGGCACTTAAAAACAACAAAGGAAAAGTTTGGGGGCGGCACAGGATAAAGCAAATAGCTGGACTGAAGTCTAATCTGTGGATTTCAGAGTCCTCGATGCTCTATTCAGTAAATCATATTCTTTCTCTCAGCCAGAAGTCAGAGGATTATATAAAGCTCTGTAATTCCCTCTTTAAAAAAAGCAACTGAGTTGTTTCCCAGACTTCAGTACCTATTACCTTTCACTGAAACCAAACATCTCAAGACTATTGAATGCAGATTGGGAACATCTAAAAAGTTGTGAACAAGTAAAAAGTGAAGAAGCAAACCTAATTCGCTTTAAAAAAGAGTGAGGATTTCCTTTCCTTTGGATTAGGATAATAGTGGACATTTTTATCTGGACATTCCATTACTGTCATTTGGGAGCTGGATTTCAGGAGATTTTAAAATCTTCAGTAGAGGGAAGGGCTGCTTTTTATCGGGTCAGCTGAAATTATTTACTAAATGATTTAGCTTAGCTCTTTTCAGAAAGAGAGAAACAAAAGATTTGTAATTCTTCTAACTGCTTTCACTGATAATATTCATTCCAAATAAAGCATCGTGAATTTCATTATCCACAGTGAACAGCAATTCTTTTGCCTTGAATGTCAGCATGACCAATGGGATTTGAATTAAATTAATGATAAAAACAAATACATTCTGACGTTTGGAGCTATCTAGTTTTAGAAACACGTGTAAAAGTGTCTGAAGTGATTAATTAGATTATATATGTGTGTGTGTTTATAGATAGATGATAGATAGATATTTTTATCATAAAATCATAAAATCATTTTGTTTTGAGGAAAGGTAGACATTTTGTATTGTAACATCACATAATAATTGTGTTTACGTGTCCATTTTATGAAATGCTTCATTGCTATTCTGTAAAATGTGTTCCGCACAATGGTAAAGTTTTGGCATTCACCAAAAAGGATGAGGATTTGGATGCTAGGTGTCCAAAAGCAAAGAAAAAGAAAACAACAAAACCAGATGTTTACTTCAAAGTGACATTTGCATCTTTAATGCTTACGGACTCTAAGTTTGTTTTTTAACATTTGTTGGATGATTGAATCAATCTTTCTTTCTTTGAATAAAGTCCAAGTTATTTGACCTTGAACAAGTTATTAAGTCTTTCAGAGACTGTGGGGGTGCCCTGCAGAGGTGATGAGAGAAGGAAAGAATGAAAATTGAGTCCAGGGTTGATTTTCTCAGTGTAGATACGTGGGGGAATCTAAAGAAGGTAAGCAGATGACACTCAGGGCTGAGTGGGCCTTTGTAAAGCAGCAATTTTCTTCTTATCCAATGCAGTGGAGATCTGGTTCATCTCCACAGGAGCCCCGACCTAGTCAGACCTACTGAAGGTAAGAAGGAATAGAGTGATAAGTTGTTCTGTGCCATCAAGTCAGTTCTGACTCATGGAGACCCTGGAAAGGGTTAGTGAGTGGTTGGTGGGTATGATCTATCAGTCTTGCAGTTACCAGTCCAGTGCTTATTCCCAGTGCTTATCCTACAGCACCACACTAGGGCTCAATTCCTGGCACACATTGCAGTGGTGTGGGTGTTTTCCAGACTCCCACACTCCAATTTCTTATTGTCTTCCTCACCTCCCTTTCTTCTCTAAACTCTAGAGACCTTTTTCTCTGACTTCCCCAGGTGGAATGCATTTGTACATATTTGAGTCAGATGGCGATTTTTCTTCAGTGTATACATCAATTTTAGTTCCTAATATCTGGTACTAATTAAATGCTGGTACTAATTTTTCACTGTTCTTCTCTTCAAGTTTAGTGAGATGCTTGATTTCAAATAGCTCTCTACTTCTGAGTCCCATTCTTGATTAGTTTGTTACAATACATGCTTCCTTTTCCTTATCTTGTTGATTAATTACTAATTATATGGGATATTGGAGTCCTGGTGTGGCACTGTAGAATAAGCGTTGGACTGCTAATTACAAGGTCAGTGGTTCAAACCCACCAGCCACTCCTTGGGAATCCTACACAGGGTCACAATGAGTTGGAACTAACTCCATGGCACTTAATAACAATAACATATTAGATATTACATCCTAAACTTTTTTTAAAAAAAACTACCTCTCCTTAAAGTATTAAGGCAGTGTTCTCTTTCCATTATTTTATATTTAAATGACCTCATCTACTTAATTTCTTTACGTAATTACCTTTTGTTATTGTTAGGTGCCATTGAGTAGTTACCAACTCATAGGGACCTATGTACAACAGAATGAAACACTTAAAGATTTATCTTTAAGGATACATCTATTTCCAAATTATGTTTAACAACCAAAAATGTTTTTAATTGCTATTGTGTTTAATCACTGAGCATTTGAACAAAGTTGTCTATATTTCCGTCCTAGAAACACACTAAGAATTAGCATCTGTGTAATTAAATACACTGGAGTCATGGTGTGGTGCGCTAGGATAAGCATGCAACCTCAAGATTGGTTTCAAGGTGGTTCAAACCCAACAGCCACTCCTTGGAAACCCTATACAGGGTTGTTATGAATCAGAAACAACTTGACAGCACTTAGCAACAACAATCTTATCCAAGCAGCAAATTGTCCAAGTAGCACATAATGCTATTTTATGAAAAGACTCAAAACACGTGGGTTTCTATACACTATTGTTGCAGACCATGTAAGACTAGTCAGAGGTTCGAGGCCCTCTAGGGCCGAGTGTAACAAATGAGG
>NW_006408541.1:6028211-6029251 GCF_000296735.1 Chrysochloris asiatica | reverse complement strand
TAGTTGTACCTTGCCTAAGTCCCTCCCAGCTTGGTGTGAAGCTCCTCCCCTAAATAAAGCAGAGGCCCGGGCCTCCCCAGGTGAGCATTACTGGCTGGAAGGCATGCGGTAAAGATTGCAGGGCAGTGAGTTGCTGCCTGCAGAGGCCACGATGCCTGTACAACCAGGCCTGCCCACCAGTGATGTATCCACCCTGGCTTTGGGGTGCCTCTGTCTCTCTCTTTGTCTCTTTCTGTGTATTCTTGATATATATGAATCGCTGTCAGGTATCCTCTCCTCGTGAACGGAACCCCAATGTCGAGGCGGGTCCCCGACACACTATGATGGTGTGCTACACACACATTTTTTTAGCAAGATACCTAGACAAGACCTGGAGCGACATTATGTAATTGTGTGTTCTCTTGGAACATTGGACTCCATAAGGACAATGAGCCCAAGCTATCCTGATGAGTGACAAATGATGACCACAGGAAAGAGATGAACCAATACCACAGTCAGCTAGTAGCCAGCATACCTTGAACTGATGATACATTTGTGAGCAACCTAGATCAGCTAACTCCAGCCAAAATATGTAGGGCATTCCAGCCACGTTAATCCACTTAACCAAGGCTATAGGTCCCCAAAATGTTAAAAGAAGATAAATCTGTGTCTAGATCAATTTAAACCTTACTGAAGATTGTTGTTGCAAAGTGCTATTGAGTCAGTTCTGAGTCATAGTGATCTTGTACAGCAGGGGTGGGGAATCTTATCTCTGCCAAAATTTATAACATCATTCAAGAGCTTTACAAAATTATCAGCTATCAAATTAGCCTGCTCTATTTGGTCAAATAGAAGAATTGAAGAGGTCCAAGAGTTGAATACAAAATTTCAAAGGTCAGCTCGAGAGGACAAAACCAGGTACTATAATAAAATATGCAAAGATTTGGAATTAGAAAACCAAAAGTGAAGAACACAGTCAGCATTTCTCAAACTGGGGGAACTGAAGAAAAAATTTAAGCCTCAACTTTCGTTATTGAAAGATTCTCTGGGCAAATTATTGA
>NW_006408541.1:6024467-6026097 GCF_000296735.1 Chrysochloris asiatica | reverse complement strand
GCTACCAGAGCTCCTTATATGTATCAATAAAAAATGTTCCAGTGAAGAAGGGCATTGGATGATATGACATGTTAAAGAAAGGAAGGAAGAGAGAAGGGGGAGAAAGAAGAAAGGAAGAAATAGGGTGTTTGTTCAAGTCTACAAAACTGTTGGTATTCACTTAATATCTTGACTTGGAAGTTAATATTTTTCTGTGTATTCCATCTGGTGAGGTCCACACGTACCACTTATGTTGTTAATAAAGGTATTTGCAATGATGAAGTCATTGGTCTTGCAAAATTCTATCATGGGATCTCTCATGTTGTTTCTATAAAGAAGGTCATGTTTTCAAAATCCCCATTCTTATTTGTTGTTTCCAACTTTCACATTTCAGTCACCAGAAATTATCAATTCATCTTGAGTGCATGTTTGATCAATTTCAGATTGCAGAAGTTGGCAAAAAATCTCATATTTCAGCATCTTTGACATATGTATAATCATTATATTAACTGTTTTTCCTGGTATATTGTACTATCACTGACAATGGATATTGTACTATCACTGACAATGCTGTATTTCAGGATAGATCTTGAAATGTTCTTTCTGACAATGAATGCAGGATCATTCCTCCTCAATTTGTCATTGCCAGCATTGTAGACCATGTCACTGTCTGATTAAAAATGGTTAGTACTAGCCTATTCCCACTCACTAATGCCTAGGATATAAATCTTCAAGCGTTCCATTTCATTTTTAGTAACTTTCAATTTTTATTGATTCATACGTCTTACATTCCATGTTCAAATTGTTAATAGATATTTGCAATGTTGATTCTCATTTTGAGTCATGTGACATCAGCAAATGAAGGTTCCTAAAGCTTTACTCCATCCATGTCTGTAAGATGACTCTTCATTGAGGAGGCAGCTCTTCTCCAGTCATGTTTTGAGTGCCTTCCAACATGAGGAACTCATCTTCCAACACTAGATTAGATCATGATAAACTGCTAATCTATGACTTTCACTGGCCAATCTTTTCCAGCAGTGGATTCTCTTAATCGACAAGCCAAGCCCTTCTTCCTTGTCTGTTTCCTTTTGGAAGTTCTTCTGAAGCTTGCACACTCTGGGTAACCCACTAGTGTTGTTAATGCTGATTGCAGAGCTTCCAAGATCACAGCTAGTAGCAATGACAACATTTTAGATTTGATGTATTTGTGAGCTTTCATTAATTTCTGAACATTTGTAAATATTTCACTAGGATATTGCAACAGGCTGACGTGAGGACTGCTTGTCAACCTCCATCTCTCATTAGACTATATAATGGAATCTTCTTTGGGATAATCAGTAGCTTTGACTTGTGCTCAGTTCTAGAACAATTTGCCTGAACAAAGCTGACTGAGTAGTGAGGTTAAGTACTCAGTGGTCAAACAGCTCCTGTTGGTGTAGTTAATGAAGTGCTCCCCACCCATTGGTACACTCCATGATCATCATAACAGGTATGATATTTCTCTATTATTTTCTACACCTTTACCTTATTTTCTTTTTAGTACTTCTTGCTACTTTTGTTGTTGTTGTTGTTAGGTGCCATTTAGTCGGTACTGACTCATAGCGACCATATGCACAGCAGAACGAAACACTGCCCAATTCTGGGCCAACCT
>NW_006408541.1:6008149-6023440 GCF_000296735.1 Chrysochloris asiatica | reverse complement strand
TTGTCTTCCAAATTTCTTGGCAGAGATGAGTGCGTGTCTCCTGTGCTGCCTCACTTCCTTGAAAGAATGAGTCAGTGAGCTGGCCCTTTGGACAACTATGAGATTTTTTTTTTAAATGAGAATTACAGAAGAAAATGTGAGAGATGTTCATCCCAGGCTATGGGTGTACTGTCCTATTTGGCTGGAGCAATGTCTCCATGGTTGGTATCACTTTGCCAGGCCACATGATCCATCCAGTGTGACAATGGATATCACCAATTCCCCTTACTCCAGCCCTGACAAAAAAGAACCACCCTCTGGTCATTTTGCTTTGGACACAACATGTCTAGAGGAAAGAAACCACAAACAAACCCCAAAGCTGTTGAGTCCATGTTACTGTCCTGCCTCCTTGATCATTGGATTTCTCAGTCAGACTTTTATGTTGTCTTCCTGGGAACACCCATCTGTGTCTGTGAGCTTTATTAGTATGCCTCAGTATCCCCAAGTCAGTTCAGTGCCAGCATAATGACAGGAACATGTACCTAACCTAGGATAGGCTGAGAGACATACCATGAATGGAGTTAAACTCTTCAATCAGCAGCTTGCTCTGCGGTCTTCTCAATGTCTCTAATATTGAACTCAGGAGTCACTTCATACATGTTCCCAGAATAAACCTTTAGGAGATTTCCATTAGGAAGTTTGTTTTTGGTTTTCCAAAGTGAAATAAAAGATAAAGAAAGAAGTGGTTGAAGGACTTTGAGAAGAGGCAGAACCTAGATCCCAGATAACCCCCAAGTTTACTTCCAACACTTGACTGATGTATTCATAAGAAGAGTCATGAATATTTCTCTATGATGTTATGGAGATTTCTATTTCCTACGGATTTTCCTTGGAATTCAAAAGTATTATTTCCCAATTACTAAACACAATGCAATACTTATCGTCTGTATCTAACATCTTCCATACTCTTATGAAATCTAGCTGCCAACCCCTTTTTTTCACAGATTCTCACTGCAAACACCATTTTTTTTCTTCACTTTTTTCCCCCTTTTGTATCAAGTGACACAAAATACTTGTGATCAACTCTCAGAAAATGAATGGCTTGATGCAATGCACATGCACACAAATTTCAATGGATTCTTCAAGAAAGACCAGTTCACAGTCAGAATTCCTTTCTATCTCAATGGTAACGGGAAAATAAAAGCCAGTGATTTTCAACAGTGAAGAATAAGGAATGGTAGAATGGTAGAACTTTTTCAAAGACTAAGATGACGAATGGTATAAGTGGCTAAAAATATTCCATTTGCATTTGAAATATGCCCCTATAATTTACAAAGACTACAGTATTTTTGTTGTTGTTAGATTTTAAATAATTATACTGACATATTGGTGCTAATAAAAGTCACTGGCAATCTATTATTGAGAAGAAAATGGCATGGATTTAGGTGTAAAACATGCATGTATTCAGATTAGTCAGAAATATTATTCATATTTTTCAGTAGGCTTTAAGTTGAATAATGGCAGTGCATTAGAATATTTTTATAGCTTGTTTATTTCAAAGTTAGTCTTTCTATTGCTGAAGTCAAGAGTTTCCTTCTCAAAATTTTAGCCAACACTATGCAACCAATGATGAGTCAGCTCACACTATCTTTCATTTATATGCACACATGGCAAGACCAGTTGAGTCTAAAAACAACTCAATGAATAGTCTTCAGTGAAAGGTTCAGTGTGGCTAGAAGCTGGGAATGAAGAAACAAACAAACATAAAAAGTTGATTGATCATTATCCTTGGAAAGCTTTTAATACAGTTGTTTCTAACAAAGTAGCCCTTTGGGACCAATAGAAAGGGGGGACTGGTTGTTGAGAGCTTGCTCTACCATGTGCTGACAGGTGGCTTGATCTTGAACAATTGGTGGACACACCTAAGACTGTTTCCTCATCTATGAAATGGGTTTTTCAGATCTGCTGATAAAATTAAGGAAAATCACATTTTTACAAATGTAACTCAGTTTCTGACACATATAAGCGCTATAAAATTTGACTTGTACATGATAATTTATCCATTCATCTTATCATTCATTTATTGATCCAACAAACACAGAAACATATAATATTTAGGTCCTCATAATACAAAGATAATCTTCCCCATCACTCAGTAAAACTACCAGAATATGAAGGAAAAAAAAAAAAATTGAATGATGCAGGGAACATCAAAAGAGAGCAAAAGAATACTCAAACTCATTATACTAAGTAGAATTGGTCAAAGTTCAATCAATTTAAAGGGTAGCATATGACAAAGAAGGGAGGCGATTGAAAGAAGTCCAAGCTGTGCTGAAGGAATTGGTAAAAATATGACACCAGGAATTGATGGACTACAAAGTGTGATGCTTCAACAAACTGATGCAATGCTGGAGGCATTACTCATCCATGCCAAGAATTTTAGAAGACAGCTACCAGGTCAACCAGTTGAAAGAAATCCTTGTTTATGCCCACTGCAAAGAAAAGTTGTTAAGTACTGAGGACTCGGTTCCAATTCATAGTGACCCTGCACAAGGTTTTTGAGGCTGTCAATCTTTATGGGAGCAGAACGCTTCATCTTTCTCCCATGGCACAGCTAGTAGTTTCAAACTGCTGACTTTGAGGTTGGCAGCCCAACTCGTAACCATTAAGCTATCAGAGCTCCTTGCAAAGAAAAGTAGCCCAATGGAATTCATAAATTATTGAGTAATATCACTAATAACACAAGCAAGTAAAATGTATGCTGGATACAATACAAAAAGTTTGCAGCAGTACATCACAGAACTGCCAGAAATTCAAGTGAGATTCAGAAGAGGCTGTGGAATGAGAGATATCATTGTTGATATCTAATGAATATTCTGTCACTTGTCTGTCAGTTTGTCTTACACAATGGATTGTGTGTTGATGGAAGTTATGCAACAAGCATTTCAAAACGTAGCAGGGTTGCCCTGAGTTAATGGATTTCAGCAGACTTTTCAGACTAAGACAAAGAAGAAGGAAAGGCGGACCACTTCTGAATGGTTAGCCTCTGAAACCCTTATGTCTAGAAGCAGAACAGTGTCAGTATGCTGAAGGAAGATGAACCGCTTAGATTGAAGGCACTCAAAATATGATTGAGGAAGAGTTGTTTCCTCAAAGTAGAACGCATCTTCATAACATGAATGGGGAAAATCTTTCCAGACCTTCATTTGCTGATAGGGCCCAACTCAAACTGGGAAGAAACCCCTGTTGATAGCCACTAAAAATCAGAACATGGGGAATCAGAACATGGAGAACATGAAACTAGGAGAATTGAAAATTGTCAAAAATGAAATGGAATGCATAGATTGTTATCCTAGCATTAGTGAACTGAAATAGATTGGTACTGATAATCCAATAATAATGGTTTAATGGGTCCTGGTGTGGCATTGTAGGATAAGCATTGGACTGCTAACCAAAAATTCAACAATTCAAACCCACCAGCTGCTCCTCAGAAACCTTATAGGAGTACCAATGTGGCCAGTGGGTTAATGCACTGGACTGCAAAGTAGGTTTGAAATGCAAGTTCGGCTGTTCAAGCTCACCAGTCACTCCTCAGAAACCCTATACAGGGTCACAATGGGTCAGAACCAACTTGATGGCACTTAGCAGCAAGAAATGGTTTACTATGCTAGGAAGTATAAATTGAAGAAGAATGGTGTCACATCCATTAAAAGAACATTTCAAGATCTATCTTTAAGTGCTGCCTGTCATAGGATCATATCCACACATCTTCAAAGAGGAGCAGCTAATATCACTTTTATCAAATTTACACAACAACTACTAAAGCTAACTATGATGAAGTTATGAAATTCTACCAATTTCCTCAAGGAGCCCTAGTAGCAACTTCAAGGTCAGTTGTTCAAATCTACTGGCTACTCCACAAGAGAAAGATGAGACTTTCTGCTCCTGTAAAGATTTCCAGACTCAGAAACCCTATACAAGGTCTAAAATTGATCAAACAGGCAATCAAGTTGCATTTATAATTACTGATGATTGGGAGGGAAAAGTTGGAGGCAAATAGGTATCAGTAGTTGGAAAATATGGCCTTGGTGATAGAAACAATGTTGGAGATAACATGATAGCATTTTGCAGGATCAATGAATTATTCATTGCAAATACCTTTTTTTTTTTTTTTTCAGCAACCGGTGGAACTCATAAGATGGAATACACAGAAATCAAACTGACTATATCTGTGGGAAGATAAAATAGAGATGTTCAATATCACCAGCCAAAACAAGACCAGCAGCCAACTGCAGAACAGACAATCAATTGCTCATACGCAAGTACAGATTGAAGCTGACAAAAATGAAAACAATTCAAAACATGACCTTGAATATATCCAACTTGAATTTAGAGACCATCTTAAGAACAGATTCGATGCATTAGATCCTAATGACCCAAACCAGAAGAGTTGTAGGATGACATCAAGAACATCTTCCATGTAGAAAGTAAAAAAAATCATTAAAAAGACAGTAAAGAAAGAAAGGACCAAAATGAATGTCTGAAGAGACTCTGAAGCTTGCTCTTGAACTTAAAGAAGCTTAAACAACTGGAGGAAAAAAGGATGTAAAAGCTGAACCGAAAATTTCAAAAGGCAGCTAGAAAAGACAAAGCAAAGTATTATAATGAAATGTGCAAGGACCTGGAGTTAGAAAACCCAAAGGGAACATCATGCTCAGCAGTTCTTAAGCTGAACAAACTGAAGAAAAAAATTCAATCCTCGAGTTCCAGTATTGAAGTATCCACTCGTGGTGTGGTAGTGTAGGATCAGCACTGGACTGTGAACCACAGGTTGGCAGTTCAAATCCACCAGCTGCTCCTCAGAAACACTTTACAGGGTTGTTATGCATCAGAATTAACTCCATGGCATTTAACAACAACTACATGGAAAAATATTGAAAGATGCAGAAAACATTAAAAGAAGATGGAAGCTATACAGACTCATTGTATCAAAAAGAATTCCTTGATGTTCAGTAATTTTAAGAGGTGTCATATGATCAAGAATCGGTGGTACTGAAAGGAAGAAGCCCAAACTGCACTGAAGGAACTGGCAAAAAACAAGCCTCCAAGAATTGATGAAATACAAATGGAAATATTTCAACGAGCTGATACAGCCTTAGAGGCACTCACTCATCTATACCAAGAACACTGGGAGAGAGCTACCGAGCCTACTGATTGGAAAAGATCCGTATTTGGGCCCATTCCAAATAAAATTCACTAAGTGTAATTCAGAATAATTGAACATTAACATTAATATCACAAGTAAGTAAGTATAAATTTATGGTAGTGTAATGGGGTCATTCAAGGGGACCTGATTTCCTCTTCATTCAAAGATTTGTGGGTCTGTAAACTAGCTCAAGTACGGAATTTGCTGAAAGACCATGACTCTCTATTCCGGCGATTCAAGTTATACTGTCGTTAACTTGTCCTTAAATTCTTCCCCTTGTAGAGATCAAGTGAATATTTAGTATGCTCCCCATCTATTTCACTCCTAGGAACACCCTGTCTAAATAGTGAATGCCACAAATCCACATGAGTCAGACTAGTTTGATTACTACTATGACTCTGCTATGGAGTCCTGGTGTGGCACTCTGGGTTAATATGCCAAACTGCAAAGCTGTTTAAACTATAAGGTTGGCTGTTCAAGCTCACCAGCTGCTCCTTGGAAACCCTATACAGGGTCACTATGGGTCAGCACCAACTCAGCAGCACTTAACAACAACAATGATTCTGTTGGTGTGGTGCTATAAGATACATGAAAACCTCAAGGTTGATTTGAACACTAAGATTAGTGGTTCAAATTCATCAGTAGCTCCTCAGAAACCCTATACTGAGTCTCTATGAGTTGGGAACCCCTTGATGACACTTGATAACAACAACAATGATTCTGCTATCCATTAGAAGAACCAACCGTACCCAATTTGTCATTGTGGATTAAATGCTGTCACTTGCAGCCCCCTGCCTACCATGGGGTCTTATCAGCCACATTGTGGTTAGGTGTCTTAAGTCAATTAGAGCAGTTCCCACTGTCAAATCTGGTTTACATACTCTTGCATTCCCACCAGTCTTCCAGCATACTGAACCTCTCTTCAGAAATTAGTTCTTCACTTGTAGTAAAAGGTATGTCCTCTGGACACTTCATGTGTGGGTTTATGCCTTTCTCCTGATAAATCCACTCTAACATGCCAATTTCCTGAAGCCTTTGGATTCTTTTCTGTATAAAATACCAAGTCATTCTGGTACTTCAACTTGATGTATTGTAGGCTACCGTGTAATCCATGCTTCAGTGAACCAACCAAATAAACTATTAAAGTATCTTCTAACCTCTCAAGCTGAAACACTGAATGAAGAGTCTGTGCTTAGTGGGCCCACATCAATCAACTCAGACTGACCCAATCTTATGGTCTTTGCTCTATTATCCCACACCCTTAATAATAATTTTCATGCATATTCTCCAGGTTGCCATTTGGACAGAGTATGAAAATCAAGCAATTCCTTTGGAGTGTAACAGACTTCTTTCTGGGTCACAATTTGTGCTTCACCTTTTGGGGCTCACTGAGACGGAAGTTTAATTATAGGCCTAGTTTCCTGGGAATGTTTAGCAATGGCTAAACCTTAGACATGCCTTAAATGATCTACCTTAGATGGTGCCTCAGGTATCATCTTAGCAAGCACAGTTGAGTTAATCTCCTGGAGTGTGAACAGAGAGGATGATGATTTTACTGATAATGAATCAGCAGATAATGACAGAATAGTTTGTTCAGATGGGAGGGCTGGTGATGTTGGCAATAATGGTTTGATGAAAGAATTTAGGGGCTAAGATTATTGGCCCATATGTCCCCATCCCAAGTTTCAAGATCCTGTTTCTTCCCAACCAATGCTCTCACTTTTATCACCAGACACCATTCAAGATTGGAAATTCAATTGGTGTTGTAATTCAGTCACTGTTACAGTAAGACTTTGGGCTTGGTTTTCAATAATACCCACTCTGTTACTACAAGAAATAAGGCTTTCTTTCAGGGCACAAGTGAAAACTTTGAAGTCTTTTATGTGTTGTTTGAGCTGTAACTCCGAAGCCTTGAGTTGATCTCTTTCCTTTACCACTTGGTCTGTTGTCATTCTGTTGTTGTTGTTGTTAAGTGCCTTCGCGTCAGTTCCCACCCATAGTGACCCTGAGCAACTGGTGAGCTTGAACCACCAACCTTGTGGTTCAAACTGACATTGCAGTCCAGCGCATTATCCCACAGCACCACACCAGAAGTCCTATTGTCATTGTCATTGGTGGTGGTGGTGTGGCTGTGGAGTCGATTCCAACTCATAGTGACTCTCCATAGGGTTTCTGAAGCTGAAAATCTTTACGAGAGCAGAAAGCTTCATCTTTCTCCCATGGAACAACTTGTAGTTTTGAACTGTTGACCTTGAGGTTAGCAGCCTGACTTGTAACCACTGTGATACCAGAGCTCCTTCCTATTGTCATTAGGACCAACCAACCAACTTCCCTACACTTATCATCAAAACAATATCAAACACAGACTAACCCAGAGTCTCACTTGTACCAATATGTGATCTACAGATGGTGATCAATTCTATGCCTAACAGAATGAAACCACCTGGTCCTGCTCCATCCTTAAAACCATTCCTATATTGGAGTCAGTGTTGAAACCACGGTGTCAATCCATCTTGCTGGGGAGCTTTCTCTTTTCACCAACCTTCTGCTTTACCAAGCATGCTGTCCTTCCACAATCTCCAACTGCAGCCTCTCAATCCAGCAAGTATGTCTAGTTCTGTTTGGATATCCCTCACCCAAAATCCTGGTCAGAAAATTTTCTCCCTATAGAAAATCAGGACAATTATAAGCTCTCACTTCCCATTTTTCCTCCTTTTTTTCATGGATCACAGCCTTTCACTACCTTTTGCCCAGCGTCTTTAAACAGTGGTTTCATACATTTTGTTCAACCTTCTAGCAAGAGGTTAAGTCCTTCTTACCCCTTTTTAGCTGGAAGTGAAATGGATGTGACATCTAACCACAAATATAAACAATAATAGATCTTCTATGTAACTAAATCATAAGTTTGTTGTTGTTGTTGTTTTCCCTATAATCCTCTGGGGAGTTAGGTAGCTCTGTAGGATAAGTGCTGGACCCACAAGCTCAGTGATTTGAGCCCATCAGTTGCTCCACAGAAGAAAGATGAAACTGTCTGCTCCCCAAAAGGCTTAACACCTCAGAAATATATGGTTGGACCCACTAGATGGTACTTGCCACCAGCAGTAATAATAATCGTCTGAATATCTAGCAATGTAATCAAAGTTATCTTTTGTTTTAATTATCTAGTGCTGTGATCACAGAAAGATCACCAGTGGATGCTTTAACAAACAGAAATTGATTCTCTTACAGTTGAGGAGCCTAGAAGTCTGAATTCTGGGTGCCGGCTCTGAGGAATGGTTCTTGTCTCCTTTAAGCATTGATAGGTCCAGCATTCCTTGGAGTTCTCCTTGTGTCTTAACATCAATCATTCCCTGGGTCTAGGAGTTTCAGAACATGGGGACTCAGATTCAAAGGACACACTCCACTCCTGGCTCTTCATGCTTGATGGTAGCGGGTCCCAACTTCTCTCTTCATGTCTCTCTTATGTTTTGTAAGATAGAAGATATTGCATGCCACATCCTTGGGAATCCCCTATATATTGGATCAGGGTCATTTTGGGATCAAGGGTGTTGTTGTTAAGTGTCATCATGTTGATTTTGACCCATAGCAACTTTGTATAGGGTTTCTGAGAAGCAAGTGGTGAGCTTGACCTTGCCATTCAACTGACTTTGTAGTCTAGCACATTAACCCACAGTGCCACACCAGGCCTCTTATTGGTTTATTTCATCTGATCACATCACTGGGAATCATCACACATCTGCCAAACCACTGGAAATCATTGCCAGCCAAGCAGATCCATACTTTGTTGTTGTTGCTAATCGCTGTCTAGTCGATTAGAACTCATAGGAACCCTATATAAGGTTTCCAAGGAGCAATTGGTGGTTTGAACCACCGACTGTGTGGTTTGCAGCCTAGCGCTTATTCTACAGGGCCACACCAGGAGTCCACATACATATTTGGGAGGATACTCCATAGCACTTAATGATAATCTCAGTACTTTCAGCTTTCAATACTACCCACTACTATCCACTTGCTGTTGATGGCATTCTTACCATGATTTCAGAACTCTGAAACTTCTAAACATCATGAAACAAAATAGTTATCCTAGTAGGAAAAAAAACAAAAAACAAAAACAACTATCACATAAAAATCTGAAAGTTGAACGCTACTCAAGTGTTTAGAAAGTTAATGTGTGGGCTCCAAATGTATAAAATTGACATCTGGGGAGCCATAAAAATCTACTTAGAAGACATTAACTTATTTATATTATAAAGCACTTTATTAACAACACTTGCTATTTGATGTTTAATAACCCAGTCCCTCAATTATTATATATCAGTAGAATTAATGTCAGTGGAGAGAGTGTCTAGTATACAATCTTCTTTTCTGTTTAATCATATCTGTTTCCTTAGCTCCTTGAGGTAAGCTCAGACTCCTTGAGAATAGCAAGGCCAGAAAGAGCAATGTTAGCAGGAAGCTAGTAAAATAATCAATATTGCTGCTAATTCACGCTGGGTATCCAGAGAAGGAAGCGTATTGCCTGCCAGGGAAGAGTCCTTGGGTAGAATGGGTACATTACCTGGAGTTTATAAGTACAAGTTTATTTACTTTAACATAGCGGAATCATGAACATAGAAGTCTTTTGAGCAAGTAATAATCTCAGTGAAATTTCTTTTTCCTGTAAAATTCATCCTGTTGCAATTACGTGATTGGTCTTTGAAATAAACTCTTCTTGAACACGTTCTGATACTTTCTCCAAGGTGAAACTAACTAGGTCAAACATTTTGTTCTTGCTTACTGTTTTGTATTAGTTACCTAGCACCTCTGTAACAGACAGGATCCTGGTGTAGCAATATAGGATAAGCACTGGACTGTTAACCACAAGGTCGGTGGTTCAAGCTCACCATCAGCTTCTCAGAAACCCTACACAGGGTTGCTATGAGTGAGAACTGACTCCACGATACTTAATAACAAGAAGCTGTAACAGAAATACCACAAGTGGATGATCCTAACAAATGGAGATTTATTTTCTTCTAGTTTATGAGGTCATCTTCTGGATTCGGCTTGCTCTGCTGCCTCTGAGGGAGGGTCCTTATCTCTTTTCAGTTTTGGTTCCTCAATTTCTTGGTAATCTTCATGTAATATGTAACTTTCCTCCCTGTGTGCTTCTGTATCTATGCCTAATCTGCTCCTTTAGTATCTCTAAGGCAATTGGTTTAAGGCACATCCCATACTGATAGGATCTTATTAATATATATATTTTTTAAATGTCTATGCTCAAATGGGATAACATTCACAGGTATAGAGGTTTCGAGTTTTCAAAATACACACACAGTGGCTTTCAAAACTTCCTGGAAAAAGTTCATTTTTTTCCCACATACTTTTTTAAGGTCCCTCACATCTGGGAAGACACAATTCAATCGATAATACTGTTCATTTCATGCTTACGTAGTTTTTACATTTCGTTTCCAGAAAGCAAGGAGAGGACTCAGTCACTGGAGCAAACAGAAATATGGACTCCGAGAAACTTGGGTGTCTCTCAGCTAAGCTCCAACTGTGTTCTTGAAAGAGCTCACCTGGATGTTCACAGATGTGCACACATCATCTGGTGTTCTAAACGCATTCTGTCAAATCAACATGAAAATTCTGGTTTGTCTTGATGACCAGAGAAATGTGTAATCACAGAGCATTTATAATCTTCTAAACTCTGATACTCTCTGTTACCTTGTTTTTCAAAAGTTTTATGGCACTATATAATATACATTGTTGTTTTTGTTAAGTGCCATCAAGTCTGTTTCGAATCAGAGCGAGGAGAAGCTGGTGGGTTTGAACAGCTGGCCTTGTGGTTCACAGTCAGTGCAGACCCTACAGTGCCACACGGGGAATCCACATATATATGCATGCATTTACCTATGTTGCTGTTTTTAGGTGCCACCTAATCTGTCCCAACTCATAGTGACCCTATGCACAACAGAACACAGCCCATCTCTACACTACTCTCGCAACTGTAGTTACAGTTGAATCCAATGTTGCTACCATTGTGCCAATCCATCTCATAGGGGGTCCAATCCATCTCATAGGGGGTCCTCCTATTTTTCAGTGACCCTCCACTTTACCATGCATGATATCTTTCTCCAGGGACTGATCCTTCCCGACAACATGTTCAAAGTACAAGAGATACAGTCTCACTATCCTGTCTTCTAAGAAACATTCTGAGTGAACTTCTTCTAAGACAGATTTGTTTGTTCTTCTGCAAGTCCATGCTACTTTTCCTTATTTTTCACTTGCACTATAATTCAAATGCATCAATTCTTCTCTGATCTTCCTTATTCCTTGTCTAACTTTCATATTCCTGTGAAGCGATTGAAAATACCATAGCTTGGGTCAGACCCACCTTAGTTCTCAAAGTGACCTCTTTACTTTTGAACACTTTAAAGATGTCAGTTGCAGGGATTTTCCTTTTTTTTTTTTTTCCTTGTTTTCACATTGTTCCTTCCCTTAAAGCTTCCATGGATTTGTTTCCTGATTTGATTGTTATTTTTTTGGTGTGATATCAGAAGAAGTTCTTTTGCCCCCTTTGCCTTCATTTTACAGTCAAGTATGAGGCAATGTCCATTTGGGCTATGTCTCATTGCATGTAAGTCCTTGGTTCCATGAGGTTATAATAAAGCCCAGGAATCCTGATCAGTGAACAGGAGGAGATAGCTAAGGAAATAACTTTCCTCACACAATTCATGTACCTCATCTCTCTCATATGCAAAGCAATTTTGCTCCCAGACCCAACTGTATCATGATAGAGTACCTATGTAATAAAACAGCTGTTTTTTGTTTTGTTTTGTTTTTTTTCAAAATACTTTTCATTTACACATCCTTTGTTTTCTTCACTGCTGCTTCCATGAGTTTAGATTGTGGATCCAAACAAAATGAAGTCTTTGACAACTTCAATGTTATCATGATGTTATTTATTGATCCAGTTGTGAAGATTTTTTTTTTCTTTTTCATTTTCTTTACCTTAAAGTGCAATCCATACTGAAGGTGTTGACTTTATCTTCATCACTAAGTATTTCAAGACCTGTGGTGATAAAGGATAAGCACTGGACTCTTAACCAGAGGCTTCGCAGTTCAAACCCACCGAAGATGAGGCTTTCTGCTCATGTAAAAATGTATAGCCTCAGAAGGTCATTATGAGTCAGAAGTGAGTCTATGAGAGTGTGTGGGGAATAGAAAGGGTCTCCACTGATTAATTTTCATCTTGTCTAGATGGGTCTGGTTAAAAGAGATGACAATAAGATTCTTATGATTCACCAGTGAGTAAATGTTATCATGACTAATTGCAACTGTCACAATTGTAAAAGTAGACATTTTGTAACAAAAATGGAGGAGTAGTTAATCTTACAGTCCAGAAACAAAAAACCCTAGGACCATTAAGGGAGAAGAGCACAAGTGGAATGCGGGACCTTATCCAGAGAAGCAGCAACACCAGAGATGGAGGCAGAGATGGGGACATGGAGAGAGAGGGAGCAGCTGAGGGCTCTAGATTCATGGGAAGAGAGGGACTAAGAGATGGTGGCCAGGAGGCAGACTTACAAAATGTGCCCTTTGGTGGTATAAATTCTTATATATGCCTGAGTGGTTTTTTTTGTTTGTTTTTGTTTTTTAAAGAGCAAAAGTGAATAGAGAGAAATACTGTAAACTGATGGTACATGGAGGGTAATGTAATTATTGTGATGAAACAAGTCGTATGATTTGTTTAATGTAAAACCGATGATCTGCTCTGTTAACTTTCACTCAATCCACAATAAAAACTTAAAGAAAAAAATTTTTAAAAAAAGAAGTGTCTATGGCAGTAGGTTTTTGTGGGGTCCCTTCCTGAAACCAAGTTATGTTATCTGCATACTTTAGGCTGTTAATGAGTCTTCCTCCAGTCCTAATGTCAAGTTCTTCCTTATATAGTCCAGTTGCTGGGATTATTTGCTCAGGACACAGATTGAATAAATACAATGAAAGCAATGGACACACACACACCATTCCTGATTTTAACTATTCAGGACCCTCTTGCTGTGTTTGAACAATTGCCTCTTAGTCTGGGTACAGATTCCTCATGAGCACAGGAATTTTATGCAATCTTATCCATAGTTTGTTATGATCCACAGAGTAAAATGTCTTTGTGTGGTCAATAAAGTAATAGTAAACATCTTTCTGGTATCCTCTGCTTTTAACCATGATACATCAGACATAAGCAAAGCTATTCCTCATTCCATGTCCTATTCTGAATCTAGGATTTTTCAAAGTTTGAAAAATCTTGGATTTTTCAAAGTTCCCTATGGATGTACTGCTACAACCATTTTTATTTATCTCCAACAAAATTTTACTGACATGTTATATCAATAACATCGATCAATTATTTCAACATTCCACTGGATTACCTTTCTTTGGAATGGCCACAAACTATTGATTTTCTCCAATCGGTTGGCCAGGTAACTATCTTCCAAATTTCTTGGCATAGATGAAGGAGTATCTCCAACTCTGCATCAGATTTTTGAAACATTTTCATTTGTATTCTGTCACTTCCTGGAGACTTGTTTTCCACAAATTTCTTCAGTGTAGCTTGAACTTTTCAGGACATTGGTTCTTAATCACATGGCATCTTTTGAGTTGCTAAACATGGACCAATTAGTTTTGGTATAGTGACTCTCAGTTCCAGCGTCATTCAATATTTTGCCCATTGTTGTTGTTAAGTGCTATTGAGTTGGTTCTAACCCATAGCAACTCTGTATAGGGTTACTGAGGAGTGACTGGTGAGTTTGAACTGCCAACCTTGTCATTCAAACCAACTTTACATTCCAGCGCATTAACCCACAGTACCACACCAGGACTCTTCAGGTCTTTCAGTTTGAGAAATGCTGAGCATGTTCTTTCTTTTTGTTTTTCTAACTCTATGTCTCTGCCTAAGGAGCTCTGGTAGCGTAGTGGTTACGAATCGGGCTGCGAACCTTAAGGTCAGCGGTTCGAAACTACCAGCTGCTCCGTGGGAGAAAGATGAGGCTTTCTACTCCCGTAAAGATTTACACCCTAGGAAACCCTATACAGGGTCACTATGGGTCGGAACCGACTCGATGGCACATAACAACAACAACAACATGTCTCTGCGTAATTCATTGTAATATTTCATTTTGTCTTCTTGAGCTGTCCCTTGAAATTTTTCTCTTAGTTCTTTTACCTCATCATCTCTTCTAGTCATTTTAGCTTCTCCTTGATCAAGAGCACATTTCAGAGACTCTTCTGAATTTTGGTCTTTTCTTTCTTTCCTGTCTTTTAAATGACCTTTTGTTTTCTTTTGTATGATATTTTTGATGTCATCTCACAGCTTTCTGGTTTTCTGTCATTGCTGTCTAATTTGTCAAACCTGTTCTTCAGATGATCTCAAAATTCAAGTGGGATACAAGGAGCTCTGGTAGTGTAGTGGTTACGAATTGGGCTGTGAACCGCAAGGTCAGCAGTTTGAAACTCCCAGCTGTTCCGTAGGAGAAAGATGACGCTTTCTGCTCCTGTGAAGATTTACAGCCTCGGAAACCCTGTACAGGGTTGCTATCAGTCAGAACCGACTCCACGGCACACAACAACAACAACAACCTCAAGGTTAGGCTTTGATTCGTGTGGATCTGTTTCCGTTTTCTTCAGCTTTAGCCTGAACTGGAATATGATCCCTTGGTAGGTTTTTTCTATAGTCAGTCCCTGGCCTTGTTTTGGCTGATGATATTGAGTGTCTCCATAATCTTTTCACACAGATGTAGTCTCTTTGATCCCTGTGTATTCCATCTGGTGAGATTCACATGCATACTAACTGTTTCTGTTGTTGAAAAACAGGTATTTGCAATAATACGATCTCTAGCATAGTTTCAATCTCTAGCATAGTTTCAATCAAGGCAGTATTTCAAACTTCCAATCCTTCCCTTTTGTTTCTAACTTTCACCTTCCGATCACCAGTAATTATTACTGCAGCTTGATGGCATGTTTGATCAATTTTGGACTGAAGAAATTGGTGGAATTCTTCAATTTCTTAATCATTTGGCTTGAATGGTTGGTGTGTAAATTTGAATCATGGTAGTAACAATAATAGGCATATG
>NW_006408541.1:5999968-6007984 GCF_000296735.1 Chrysochloris asiatica | reverse complement strand
TCTCTCTCCTTTTATCTTATAAGATAACAGATGGTGCATGGCACACTCTTGGGAGTGTCCCATATATCTGATCAGGACCAATGTGGAATTGGTGGTGGTAGTGGTGGTTATGTGCTGTGACTCATAATGACCTTGTATGGGGTTTCTAAGCCTGTAAATCTTTACAGGAACAGAAAGCCTCATATTTCTCCCATTAAGTGTCTGTTAGATTCAAATTGCTGCTGAGGTTAGAAGCCCAACTTGGTACATCCCGCCCTTAATTCTCTTATTCCTTTCTCATATCATATCATAGGATACCACAAGCCACTGAGAATCATGGTACAGCTAAATTGACACATACTGTTTGGAGAACACAGTTCAATCCATGACATCTATATACTACTTTTATTCTCTAGTAACAAAGTCAATTTCACGTGCTCTAAAGAATGAAGTTGTCAAGGACTTCATTCTTCTTGGATCAACTATCAACACTCATGGAAGCACCAATCAAGAAATCAAATGACATATTACATCAGGCAAATCTACTGCACAAGACCTCTTTAAAGTGTTGAAGAGCAAAGATGTTACTTTAAGAACTAAAGTGCCCCTGACTCAAGCCATGGTATTTTCAATACCCTCATATGCATGTGAAAGTTGGAGAGTCAGTAAGGAAGACCATAGAAGAATTGATGCTTTTGAGTTATGGTGTTGGAGGAGAATGTTTAATATATCCATTGGCTGCCAAAAGAATAAACAGACCTGTGTTAGAAGAAGTACAGCCAGAGTGCTACTTGAAAGCCAGGATGGACAGAACTTGTCTTTCATATTTTGGACATATTGTCAGGAGGGACCAGTCCTTGAAGAAGGATATCATGTTTGATAAAGTGGAAGGTCAGAGAAAAAGAGGAAGATCCCCAATGAGATGGATTGGCACAGTGGCAGCATCAATGGACTCAAGCGTGGCAACAATAGTGAGGTTGGCCCAGGACTGGGCAGTGTTTCCTTCTGTTGTGCATAGAGTCAATATGAGACTATGAGTTGATACTGACTCAATGGCACCTAACAATAACAACAACAACAATGAGACTTGATGTGAGTGAGAACCAAAATAATTGTCATGCTGTTGCTTTGCATTCCTTTCCATGCTATTGTTTTTTGGCTTTAATACTAGGAATTAATTTTCTCAGTTTTGTAGTCTTGGTGTGGTATTGTAGGATAAGCACTTGACTGCTAACCACAAGGTCAATGGTTCAAACCCACTCTTTGGAAATCCTATACTGGGTGGTTGTGAGTCAGAACTGTCTCCACGACACTTAACAACAACAAGGAGGCTAAAGTTCAAGTTCAGTACTTCAATTCTAGAAGATGTTTTTCTCTCTGTGTGCAGGCTCTGAGAATGTCCTTGTCTCCTTTTAACATCAGTGTTTCTCTTGGTCTAGGAGATTCTAAGCTCAGGGACCCTGTGTCCAAAGACTTATTCTACTCCTGGCTCTTCTTTCTTGGTGGCACCCAGGACCCTCTCTTTTTGCTTTTATGTCTTATAGGGTTATAAAGGAATCAGGGTGTGGTGGATTGAAAAGTCATTTTGAACCCCAATGTCCATGGTTCAAATTCACCAGCCCCTCCTCAGAAACCCTATGGTGGTGGTTATGTGCCTTGGAGGGTCTCTATTGGTCTGAAATGACTTGATGGCACTTAACAACAACAACAGGGGTGAAAAGAGGCAGTGACTCAAGATACACCCCATTCTGATTCTCTTCATTAGCACAAGAAACTACCTAACCCTCATTTACATGCTGAATCCTGCCTCATTAACATAGCAAACAACTTATTTCCAAACTGGACTATAACAATAGGCCTACAGACTTCATAGAATATAAAATATTGTTGTTGTTGTGAAGTGCCATTGAGTCGGTTCAGATTCATAGTGACCCTATATAGGTTTTCCAAGGAGCAGCTGGTAAGCTTGAACCACTGACCTTGCAGTTCAAATGACTTTGCTGTCTGATGCATTAGCCCACAGTGCCACACCAGGACTCCAATATAACATATAATGGGGGAATAATCAGCAAAGGACCCTGGGTAGTATAGTGGATTAAGAGCTGGGCTGCTAACCACAAAGGCATTATTTCAGTTTCACCAGCCACTCCACATGACAAAAATAAGTCTTTCTGCTCCTGCAAAGATTTGTTGTTGTTGTTAAGTGCCATAGTGCTGGTTCTGACCCATAACGACCCTGTATAGAGTTTCTGAGGAGCAGCTGGTGGGTTTGAACTGCCGACCTTGAAGTTCAAACTGACCTTGCAGTCCAGTGTGTTATCTACAGCCCCACAGCCTGGGACACCCACTCTACAGGGTCACATGAGTCAAAACCAACTGGACAGCAATTAACTGTAACCACAAAATGGAGAAACACCACACAATGCTGGAAATGATGATCTAGCCAAGGTGACAAGTATTTTGAAAGGACTTGATTCAATCCATGATAGTCCTCCATACAACTATGACACTCACCAAGAAATGACAGGGGAAAACACTTTGTGACCCTACCTGTGAAAATTCTCCAACAAAGACCTTATGGATCACAATAGAACACTGTTCAATTTGCTTCCTTGTACATGATGGACTTTGACTCTTATTTCCCACCAACCTCTGCACTGAACATCGCACAGAACAATTTTCATTTTCTGAACCATTTCAAAGTCCTTTTTGTGGCTTTCAGGGTCATGCATGAATGACACTGAGCTGATTCATGCGTATCTAGTTCTTCACCTGTTCTTGATTTTCAGCAACTGCTATGTGTCTTTGTCATACTTTACAATTCCATTTACACTGTCATTATTCTTATTTGGACCTCAACTCTTCCAGATACTTTTATGAAACAGGTCAAATATTGTCCCCACTCCAACCATCACCTCATAGTCCTTGTCTGCTTCCTCCGTTCACATCTCTTCTCCATTAGATTATAAGCCACATGCAGGAAGAGATCTTTTGGGACATGTTTATTGTCACATTCTCAGCTCTGAGCTGAGAGTCTAGAAGTTGCTGGGTTCTCATGAATATTTGATTGAAAAATCGAATGCATGTCCCTTTTCCTCATTTCTGTAATAACAAGAAATGGGGGAGTTTGTGCTCATGTATGAACATTGGAATAAAATTAAAGCTTTCCTGATGAGAATTGGAATAAGGTTATTCATTCTTCTTTGTTGCAATATTCGCATACGAAAAAGGTGACAGAAAGGAATAACAACCTATGTTCAGGGCCTGAACCAGAGTGAAACCAGGGAGGTACGTAGGATGCATAATTTGAGGATGGACTTACTTTTAGGGCCATACACTTCCTCATAGAGACTCTGAACTTGCATGACCTTGAAAGTCCCTTACTAATGTAATGTACTCTTACTAATGAATCTTTGAGAGTTTAAAACACAGCCCGACAATAGAATCCGATAATCTTCTTCTCTCTTTAAAAATAGGATTGCCAGACAAAATGCAAAACGCCCAGTTCAATTTGAATTGCAAATAAACAACAAATAATATTTTGTATAAATGTATCCCAAGTAGTGCATGGTTACTCTGAAAAAAGAAAAGAAAAAAATCTCTCATTTATCTGAAGTTCAAGTTGAACTATGCATTCTATGCTTTGATTTTGTTTTTTTTAATTTACTATATCTAGCAACACTTTCTAGAAGTTGTCTGGGGTAATAATTTGATGGCAGAGTCCTGGTGTGTCATTGTAGGATCAGCATTGGACTGCTAACCACAAGGTCTGTGGTTCAAACCCACCAGGCGTTCCTTGAAAATCCTACTCAAGGTCACTGTGATTCAGAACCGACTTGATGGCACTATACAACAACAATCTCATGGCAGTCATGTTGTGGTAGATTTCACCTGAATAAAAATCTTGTTGAGGGAGGGCCTTTTCTACTTCCAGATACAGCCCCTCAATAATGAAATGCCACGTTGAGATCCTCGTCTGTCACAACCATGCTTCTCAAATCTTTCCACCCTCTCATTTTTCTTTGCAGGGAGAATATATCAGATCAAGTAAACATTCCCACTCAAGGCTTTCATAAAATATTGAACATTTAATTTTAGCTTCTTAAAGCAGTCAAGCCTGCTATAACTGTTGGAAATTTTTGCATATTTACTAATAACCGAAACCCTAGAGGTTTATGCTGCACATTCAGCAAAAAGGGCTGACCAGACCCTTTTCTGCTTTACGGTTTGTCCACTATGGTTAACTATATGCCCCATTTGCAGCTTGTTAACAAAGCACCCAATTAGCACAGACGGCATTTCAATTTTTGGCAAGATAGTAATGCTCATTTTGCCTTAAAAGAGAAGATTTCAGTTACAGGAGGATATTTTCTTTCTTTCTTTCTTTCTTTTTCTTTGAAGACCACCTGACCAAACCTTTCTGAGAGTAAGAAATGGGCATACCATGTCAGCAGGGTCAGTTTCAGCAACATCAGATAGAAAGATGCACTGCGGTAATTGGATATCTGCAAACTGAATTACCTATGATTCAGAAAGAGAAGGAATTTATCAGAAGACAATGTGCTAGCAACATCTAAACAGGAAACCCAGTAATCTAATATCTAATGGTTCCGAATGGAAACAATAACTTGTGTGCATAGGATGAACAAAGTAAAAGATAAAGGAAGAGAGAAATAGTTCAGATACAGCAGAGTCTACACCGGCATGTATCCAGCTCCTATCGAGAGATATGCTGTGCCAACTTGGATATATTAGGATTTTAGTAGTTGCAAACCCTGCTTGTATATAAAACCTAACAGATCTAGTGAGATAAACTCTCCTGGGATTTAAACCGGTCATCTATATGTTGGAATCCTGCAATGGTACTATAGGATAAGCACTGGACTACTAACCACAAGGTCAGTGATTCAAACCACCAAGCACTCCTCAGAAACTCTACAAGAGTCGGAACTGACTTGATGGTACTTAACAATAGCAACAACGTCTGTCTTTTAACTCTCCAGAACCATTTTTGACAGACAAGTGTTGGGATACAGCAAAATTCATTCACTTATTCATGAATTAAACAAATTCTGGAAAATTCATTAGGGGCCAAGGACTGTTCTATTTTTATTTCTTTATTTTTCAATATTTAGCTTTCTTGAACTTCTATCTTGGTAGTGAGGAACTGAAAACAAATAAGCAAGATAAATACTAAATAAGCAGTATGTCAAATACAGCACGTGATGTAATAAAGACAATAGACAGCATCAGACTGAGAATGTGTACCTGGAGGAAAAAAGATTTTATTTTAATTATGAGGATAGTGAAGACCCTCAAAGAGATGGGTTGACACAGTGGTTACAACAATGGACTCAAACAATGGTCAAGATAGCGCAGGACTGGAGAAACTTTCATTCGGTTGTGCTTGGAGTCACTATGGGTTGGTGCTGACTCCAGGGCATCTAACAACAACAATACAGATCTCTAAAGTGCGATCACATAAAGAGAGCAATGCAGACACAGAGAAAACCCTCAACTCCCTGAGGAAGGCCAAACTATTCTGGAAAGTTTATGGTAGAGCAGGGAGGAAGTGTGGATGTTAAGAGACGAGGCATCCATGGATCAGATGCTCAGGGATTTGTCGGCTTTGATAAAGAGGCTGGACCTGATGCTAAGGATAATGGAAGAGTTTAGTCAGCCAAGTGATACAGTCTGAGTTTTACCTTTAAGGTTCGCTCCAGATGTGGATAGTAGAGCTGCCTTTTGTGCAATTATGTAGTTGTCTTGGCAGATCATGACTTGCACTTAGAAGGTAGCTATGATGGAGCTAAGAAGCGACTGGGTTCAGGACATGCCATTAAAAAGCCAGGAAGCAGATGGTTTGCTGATGCATTGGGTTCAGGATGACTTGAAGTCTTTGATCTGAGAACTGGGCCAGTGGAGATCTCAGTAGTATTGGGTTAGTGAACCCACTGAATGGAGCAAATATGCAGATGGAAGGATTTAGAGTTTATTTTGGGCATATTAAGTTTGAAATTCCTCTTTGACACCCACGAGACATGCCAAATAATCAATTGGATCAAATAGAGCCTTGTTTTACAGAGGATTTGGGAATAATCAGCATATTATTCTTTTTATTGTTATTAAGTGCTATTGAGTCGATTCCAACACATACAGGTCCTACATAGGATGTCCAAGACTGTAAATCTTTGTGACAACAGAAAGCCTCATGCTTCTCCTGCAGAGCAGCTGGTGGGCTTGAACCGCCATCCCTGTGCTTCACAGTCCAGTGCTTATCCTATAGGACCACTACACTTCCCAAACAACATACGTTAAGTTCTTTTGAGTTGTTTCCAATGTATAGTGACCCTGTATAGAGTTTCCAAGGAGTGGCTGCTAGATTTGAACCACCAACTTCCGTCCAATGCTTATCCTACAGTGCAGCACCAGAATTTAGCATATTTAAACCATGAGACTAATTTGCTGAATAACCTGGGAGTTGTCATATGTGGAGAAGGTAAAAGGTCCAAGGACTACCCCTTGAGGCACTCCAACATATATTGAAGCATTTTGAGTGGTATATACTTTGCCAAGTGAGACAAATGCAAAAGTGATGGATGTTTACCATCCTTGACTTCACTGCTAAATATCAACATTGCCGTTGGGTCATGGTGACAACCAATCCAACCCCTGCATGTTTGCATATATTTTATAGACAGCTGTGCACTATATGGATATTAGTAACATTTACTGGCTTCAGATAGCCATTAACATCATAATATTTTATTGTAGGAATTATAAATTTCAAATATACTTGGATTGGTGGTGGTGATATTGTACCACCAAGTCAATTCTGACTCATAGCAACCCTGTGTAGGGTTTTCGAGACTGTCAATCTTTATTGAGAGCAGAAAGCCTCATCTTTCTCCCACAGAGTGACAGGTACATCTGAACTACTGACTTTGAAGTTAGCAGCCCAGCTCATAATTCATACGCTACCAGGTCCCTATACACTCATACACTAGGATTAGAAAACTTCATTTTATGGAAGGTTATTGTATGCTATCAAATAATTACAAAGATTTGTTTGCAAAACGTCTCCTACAGACAACAAACAAGAGCAATTTTTTTAAAAAGCAGAAAATCCACTTTCAACATTTTGCCACTTAACCAGGATTAAAAGGCTAATTGATTCTCTTAATAGCCTTTGTAAAGCATTCTGATATTTGCTACAGGCATAGTGAATGCTGGTTTCACAGTTTCGGTAATCTAGAACAATTCTCAGCACTTCTACCCAAAGACGTTTGAATGGATATGCAGCCCTGTTTCCTTACTATTGTTCTCACATCAGTTTATATAAGTTGTTGTTGTTGTTGTTAGGTGCCATCGAGTCAGTACCAACTCACAGCGACCCTACATAAAACAGAACAAAACACCAACCTCACAATCATTGCCACACTTGAACCCATTGATGCTGCCATTTTGCCAATCCATCTTGCTGGTGGTCTTCCTCTTTTCCTCTGACCATCCACCTTTCCAAACATGATATCCTTCTCCAGTGACTGGTCCCTCCTGATAATATGTCCGAAGTATGAGAGACGAAGTTTGGCCATCCTGACTTTCAAGGAGCACTCTGGCTGCACTTCTTCCAACACAGATCTGGTGGTTTTTTTGGCAGCCCATGACACTTTCAATATTCTCCAACACCATAACTCAAAAGCCTCAATTCTTCTATGGTCTTCCTTATTCACTGTCCAGGTTTCGCATGCATATGAGCTTATTGAAAATACCGTGGCTTGGGTCAGGGGCACCTTAGTCATCAAACTGACATCTTTGCTTTTCAACACTTTAAAAAGGTCTTGTGACCTTTGCCCAATGCAATACGTCGTCTAATTTCTTGACTGCTGCTTCCCTGAGTGTTGATAGTTGATCCAAGAAGAACGTAGTCCTTGACAACTTCAATCTTTTCTCCATTGATAAGAATGTTGTTTATTGGTCCAGTGCTGAGGATTTTTGGTTTCTTTAAATTGAGATGTAACCCATACTGAAGGCTGT
>NW_006408541.1:5998458-5999868 GCF_000296735.1 Chrysochloris asiatica | reverse complement strand
TATTTCAAGTCCTCTTCACTTTCAGCAAGCAAGGTTGTATCATCTGCATATTGCAGGTTGTTAATTAGTCTTCCTCTAATCCTGATGCCACATTTTTCTTCATAGAACTCAGCTTTTCAGATTATTTGCTCAGCATACAGGTCCATGATATTATAAATACATTATTCAATTAGACATTATGTAAACAGTGATATATAGCACAGCATTTCCAAATAACTATTTTTAGAAGCAACAATTCCATGAGCTACTTCTCCATCCATTCATATGTGAAGTGATGTTAATGATTCATATTTTAGCTAGAAATTTGGTTTACTAGGTGTATGTGTTTGTCAAACCTCCTAGCCTCATTAATAGATTCATTTGGTCTTTTACCCCTCTTATTTAGACCCATATTTTACATAAATGAAATCACACAGTATGCACTCATTTCTATAAACTTTTCACTCAACATAATAATTTTGACTCATACCATTTTACATGTTAGTAGTTTGTTATTTTTTATTGTGGATTTGTGATAAATTTTGTATATGTTGTTATAGTTAGGTGCCATTGAGTCAGCTCCAAATCATAGGGACCCTGTGCACAACAGAGTGAAACACTGTCTGGTTCTGTGGCAGCCTCATAATTGTTAGGTTTGAGCCTATTTGCTGTTGCCACTGTGACAGCACATCTCGTTGGAAGACATCCTTTAATTCGAGGACCTCCTACTTTACCAAGCAGGAGGGTCAGTCCTTTTCTTAGGACTGCTCCTTCCTTATAACTTGTCTGAAGGATGAGAAACAAAGTCTGGCCATCCAGGCTTCTAAGGAGCATCCTGGCTGTACTTTTTCTAGCACAGATTTCTTTGTTTTTCTGGCAGTTCATGGTAGTTTTAATATTCTTTCCTAACATCATAACTCAAATGTATTAATTTTTCTATTATCTTCCTTACTCAATGTCTAACGTTCACATGTATAATAAGGCAATTGAAAATAACATGGTTTGGGTCAGGCATACCTTAGTCCTCAAACTGATGTCTTTGCTCTTGAACACATTAAAGAGATTTTGTGCAGCAGATTTACCTAATGCAACACATCATTTGATTTCTTGACTGCTGCTTCCATGAGTGTAGACTGTGGATCCAAGCAAATGAGGTCTTGGAGAACTTCAATCATTTTTCCATCTATTATGATGTTATTAATTGGTCCAATTGTGAGGATTTGTGTTTACTTTACATTGTGTGGAATCATACTGAAGGCTATCATCTTTGACCTTCATCAGTATTTTAAGTCCTCTTTACTTCCAGCAAGCAAGGCTGCATCATCTACATATCACCAGTTGTTAATGAGTTTTCCTCCAATCCTGATGTAATCTAGCTCCTCAGATTATTTGCTCAGCGTACAGATTGAATAAGTATGTTGGAAGAATACA
>NW_006408541.1:5994901-5996343 GCF_000296735.1 Chrysochloris asiatica | reverse complement strand
TGAGTTCCATTGTATCACCAATTTACTTTACTCTATTTGTATCATCATAGTCAACTCCACTTTAAAGAGTTTCTCATAGTTGGAGTGCCTTCCAATCTGAGGGACTCGTCATCCGGTACAATATCTGACAACATTCTGCTGCTATTAATAATATTCTCATACATTGGTACTATAGCTGACACTGTTCTGGTGTCAGATTATTAATAAAGCTTTCAAAGGCTAAACATTTTAAATTTGTCCGCCTACCCTTCTCCAACTGCTCGTAATTTTTATAGTCTGTCTTAGTCTGGAAACTCCACTGAACCTGGTCTACCATTGGCGACCCGGCTGGTATTTAAAATATCAGTGGCATAGCTTCCAGTGTAATGGCAACATGCAAGCCACCAGAGTACAACAAATGGACAGATGAGTGGTGGGTTTATTGTACATAATTATGGTATATAGAATTATTCCATCACTCATCTGTCTGTGTTACTGTGATTCTGGAAGCTATGCCAAGGGTATTTTAAAATCCAGCAGAGTCACTCATGGTGGGCAGGTTTCCTATTAGCTTCCAGTCAAAGCAGACTAGGAAGAAGGAGAGACAGATACTTCCAAATATTTAATCACTGAAAACCTTATGAATAGCAGAGAAACACTGTGAACAGCAAAATATTGAACACTGAAACATGCTGAAGAGCACCAGCGTATTATCAGATATAGTGTCAGAATCTGAGCCCCTCAGGTTGGTCTTCAGTCACTGGTGTCTAATGCATCAAATCTGTTTGGCTATGTCACTTATTCTGGGCCCAAGAGTCCCCAGGTCTTGCCACACCGCTGGCCAACCAGCAGATCTCCACCCGTGTTCATAGGCGTCTATTGGACGTTGTAGGGCTTAGCTCGCAGCTTCGCTGCTATTTTCCCCTCTCTTCCCTTTATCGGTGATGAACATGGTCACCAATCTGAGTGGGTATTCCCATTGAGTCTTAATCTTGGAAGGGGGTTTGCACTGAGGGAACCCGACCACTTGCCTTGATGTCTTCTAGGTGAGCAACTTGCTTGTTCTTGTAGTAATCAGTTTGTCTGCGTATATTGATTTGTATTTTTCCTGTTGGTCTTTCTTTCAAGAAGTATCTTAGGTTCTTCTAGCCACCCCAAGCTGGTCTGTTTGTTCTTTCAAGTGGAAATTTCCCACCTCTGAAGATTCTGGATGCTGTCCAGGACCACCTATGGTCTTATGTATTGCAGAGGCTCCACAGGAAGCCTCCTTCACTGGGCATGTTGTAGCCCCATTTTAGATAGTCGAATCAGTTATAGGCAGAAGACAGAGTTACAAGCTTTCTAAGGTGATATTTCTGGATATTCCTTTCTGTTTCCCACAAGTGTCTATTTTATAATGGTATGCCAAGGAAACCAAGATTCATAAGACAGCCAAGCATCTTAACATTATTTCCCCCCTTTTC
>NW_006408541.1:5992202-5993402 GCF_000296735.1 Chrysochloris asiatica | reverse complement strand
AAAATCAGTTGGCTGTATGTGGATGGGTTAATTTCTGGATTCTCGATTCTGTTCCATTGATCTATGTATCTTTCATTATACTAGTACCAAGCTGTTTTGACCACTGTAGCCGTGTAGTAAATTTTGAAGCCAGGAAGTGAGAGGCCTCCAACCTTATTCTTCTTCTTAAGCAGTGCTTGGCTAATTCTGGGTCTCTTTCCTTTTCATATAAAGTTTATAATTGTTTTTTAGTCCATAGTACTTTTAATATTCTTTTCCAATACCACAACTGAAATGCATCATGGTCTTCCTTATTCATTGTACAATTTTCACATGCATGATGAGTGGTGGAAAAACATATATTAGTCAATGCATATAATTCTTATAGATTTTAATTACATGCAATGTAGAAACCCCAAATTACTTATCATAACATCCTATTAAATTATATTAGTTTGTCAATTTGTTTCATTTTGCTGCTATTACTGATACAATAAAAAACATTATTTGAACTTTGTTTAATCAAAAGCGTACAGCATACTTTGTTTTAATAACATACTTTAAGTCTAATTTTGTCTGCTTTATTCACTGACTGAAAACTCTATGTGAAGAGTGATGGTATCATTGTTGTTAGGTACTGTACAATCAATCTTTGATTCATAGTGACCCCATGTGATAGAGAAGAGCTTTCCCACTGGGTTTTCTAGGTTGGATATTTATGGAGTGAATGGCCAATCTTTCTTCCTAGGAGCCGCCAGGTAGGCTTGAACCACCAATCTTTTAGTTAGCAGCTGAGTGTTTAAGCATTGCTGCATTGTTGTTGGTGTTGTTGTTATGTGCTGTGGAATTGGTTCCGACTCATAGCGACCCTGTACAGGGTTTCTGAGGCTGTAAATCTTTACAGGAGCAGAAAGCCTCATCTTTTGCCCATGGAACTGCTGGTAGTTTCTAACTACTGAACCTGAAGTTAGTAGCTCAATTCGTAACCAATACGCTACCAGAGCTCCTTATTGCTGCACTAGATCCAGAGCAATAGCCAGTGAAAACTTCCTGTGAAAAGCAATGTACAATATGCACATAGTTGGGTATGGCCCTGAGTAGGTACATTACACTTTTCATTGTAAGGAAGAGAGATTGAACAATAGGATCTGACTTTCTGAGTATGTATATTACTCCTGAGTATGTACATTACACCTGAGTATGTACATTAATACTGAGTAT
>NW_006408541.1:5982502-5991537 GCF_000296735.1 Chrysochloris asiatica | reverse complement strand
GGGTTGGAACCGACTCCACAGCACTTAACAACAATTTACATTATACCTTTCATCATAAAGAAGGGAGATTGAACAATAAAGTCATGTACTACTTCCCCACTCTGAAGTCAGAGAGATTCGTAAACAACCTATTAATTTTAAGAGCATGAGACTACATATCAATATGCATTCAGATAATAAGAAACAAAACCTGGCTTGCTCATTCTCATGGAACAAATATAATTTCTGGATTTGGATTATAAGCGGTCATTAAAGATTTTTATTTCCAGAAGTGCATTTTTAACCTCACCAGCAAGATAATATCCACATAATTCAATTGATGAAGGACAAAATAAGGGCAAAACTCAAACTTGGGTAGGAAACCCAGATGTCTTTCCAGGCACTAGAGTAGTAATTTGTAAATGATGTATTTCAACATTGGGTTTGTATACACAAAATAAAAAGAAAGTATTTTCATAATCCTCCAGGACAGTCTGTTTTGTTCATGTGAAACCTTCTGCCAACCTGCCTTGGGCATGGTATTTGAGCAAAATTATTCACTACAACTCCAAATAGCTCCTCATTCTACATAATAACACCATTTTACAACTGACACTTACTACAATAAATCTATTATGGCACAGCCATCTTGTCAACCACAATTGAGGAATGGGCGTACATGGAGTATCTACAAGTCAAAATGAAGGCTCCTCATAGGATACGTTCTGAAGTAGTTTAGGAGGCTCTAATTGATACTTGACTTTTTATCAAGACCCATTTTTAATGTTTAATTCAATGTTTAAATGTTTAATTCAACACTTCCGTAAATTTTCTGAAGCCCCCTCTTACTAATATGCACTGAAAGAGGCTTCTTGTTATTGTCAAAGGCCGTGGAGTTGGTCCCCAACTCATGGCTACATTATCCACAACAAAACAACAAGAAAAAAACCATACCCGCTGCCATCAGTGGTTCAAACCCACCTGTCACTCCATGGGAGAAAGATGAGATAGTTGGCTCTCGTAACAATTGACTTTCGTAGAAATCATAAGGAACAGTGCAACTCTGCCCTATCGGGTGGCTATAAGTCAGAAACTGCTTGATAGTAGTGGTTTGGTTTTGTGGTTGTTGTTGGCGGTGCTGATTTTCTTCAAACCTATTTTGGGGAACCATTACTTCAGACACTTCTAAGCTTTCTCAATATTCTATGTCCTTGTGTGCATCAGTAACAACTGCACCTTCCTGACACACAGTTTTACTTGGAAATGACTATCCGGAATAAACATTAAATTTCTCCACTTTTTTTTCACTCAGGTTTGACCAGGTGGGCAACACTTAACCAAAAAAATATGAGCATAGGTTGTAGATGCAAGTTCTGCCAAGTTTGCTGAATGCCTTTCTCTTCCTCTATGCTTTGTTTTGTGATTGGGGTTTTTTTGACGCAGAAACATGGATCTTCTGCTGAGACCATGAACCTTATTGGACCTTATTAACAGGGAACAGGCGATCAAGATGATGGATGGAGTGCAAACTTGAGGACTACGTGGATTCGTGGTAAGCAGGGACTACCATTTTGTTACTGTGTGACATCAAATCAATTCTCACTCATGGCGACCTGGTAGGTTTTCCTTGTTGGTGGTGTTGTTTGCGGCTATAATCTTTACAGGAGTAGACTGGCTGGTGTTTTTTCCCATGGAGTTTCTGGTGAGTTCTAACCTCTGGATTAGCAACCAAGCATCTCACCATTTTACCATCAGGACTCTTGTTGTTGTTAAGTGTCATTGAGTCAGTTCCAGCTCATAGGGACCCTGGAGAGGGTTTACAAGGAATGGCTGGTGAGTTTGAACCACCAGCCTTGTGGTGAGCTTTGTCCCACCACACTCCATAGAGACTGCCATACCAGCTGTAAACAATTGTTCTCGATTTTCTATACGATGGCAGGTTAAAAACATGTAGGTTTAAACCATTTGTGTTTTCTACTTCATGCTGCTTGTGATGGATTGATATGTGCACTCCCATCCACACCTCCCAAATATATTGAAACGCTGGCTCTTACACCTAGACTGCAAAGTCAGTTTGAACCAAAAGGTCGGCAGTTGAAGCTTACAAGTTGTTCCTTGGAAACTCTATACAGGGTTGCTATGGGTCGGAACCAACTCATTGGTATTTAACAACAACAACAACACCTATAAAGGACTCCTGTTGTGGCACTGTAAGATCAGTACTGGACTGAGAACCACAAGGTCAGTGGTTCAAACCTACCAGCTGCTCCTTGGAAACCCTATACCGGTTCACTATGAATTGGGAACAACTTGACAACTCTTATCAACAACAGCACCTATAAGCTATGGCAACAATTGTGAGGACCAGGCAATGTGTCCTTCGCTTGTTCATAAGTCAGAACCAATTCTAGGGCACCTAATCTAACAAACACCTATAAATATGATCCTATTTGGAGCTAAGACTTTGTTGTTTGAGTTACGCCATGTCCAAATATGGTTCTAAACTGCATCAGGTAGGAATTACACAAAGACCAGAATGGGCACAGGGGCACACAGGGGTAAGAAGAAAGAAGACACAGGTAGTTGTGTCTATAAGAGTCTCTGGCAGCTTCTAGAAGCTGAGAGAGACAAGGAAGGACCTCTTCCTAGAAACCACGCCCTGACTGTGGACTTCTAGTCTCTGGAACTGTTCGAAAACCCATTTCTGTCCTTTGAAGCCACCAACTGTGGTGTGCGCATTATGGCAATCCTACACAGCTAAGAAAGAGGTCTGATAGCATAGTACATTACCAGCTGGGCTGCTAAATACAAGGTCAGCAGTTTGAATATACCAGTCGTTTCATTGGTGAAAGATGAGGCTTTCTGTTCCAGTAAAGATTTACAGTCTCAGAAACCCTATGCAGGGTCATTTGGTGCCACACCACCACATGACTCAGTGGCACACTACCACACGACTTGGTGACACATCACCACCACCACCACCACCACCAAAGGCAGCTAAGACACCGCCTCTTATTGTTAGGTGCTCTGGAATCAGTCCTGATTCAGAGGGAGATCCCCCCGCCCCCCCCTCCCACCCCCAATGTACAACATGTACAACAGAACAAAACACCACTCTGTGCTGTGCCATGCTCACATTTTCCCCAAGAAGCAGATTAATCAATCATTCGGTGGTTAGGAAGCATCCCTTAGTGTGGATACATAGTGGACGCTTGGTGTGTTGTTTGTATTGCCTTTCTGAGACTTCTTTCCCCTATCTGCCGTCTATGTGCACATTGGTAATTTTGTTGTGCACCTTTAAGTCGGTTCCAACTCACAGTGACCCTGTATAGGGTTTCCAAGGAGTGACTGGTGGATTTGAACCACTGACCTTGCAGTTAGCAGTCCAGTGCTTATCCTGCAGTGCCACACAAGAATAAAAGCATTTAGAGTTACCAATGAGGGCTCCCTCTACATTTCTGGAACTGACTGGACCAGGAATGGGCAAAAGATGTCAGCTGGTCCAAGCAGTCACACTCTGGTCAATATTTCTGTCTGGGGATCATATTTTCTGACATGTTGACTGGGTTTGGTGTAATTGCTCTAACAGACAGAAGAGCACTGCATTGAGTCAAGTCTAGACTCTAGTGTGACTAGAACTTGGTGTTTGAGTCAAATTTACTTCTTGGGTTTTTTTTTCCACCTATAAACTGGGAGTAACATCGGCCCTACTTATTCCCACAGTGATATGAGGTTACAAAGGGAGAGAGCAGACATATGAGTGTGCTTTCAAAGAAGTGTTGTCAAACTGCAAGCTTTCATTCTAGTTGATGCTCCCTGCAGCTGGAAGCTGTCTGTGTCCAGCCATTGCCACTGCTCCTACTGTAATCCCAGAGTCCTGGTGTGGCACTGAGGGATAAAGCACTGGACTGTAAGGTTGGTTTGAACCACAAGGTCAGTGGTTCCAACTCACCAGTCGCTCCTCAGAAACCCTATACAGGGTTACTATGAGTCTAAACTGACTTGCTGACACGTCACAACAACACACTAACCCCAGGGTGTTGGCAATGTCGCTCATGAAAATGCCCAACCAACTTGTCCCTTTATGACTTCAAACACAGTCACTGTTGCTACCTTATTTAGATCAGCTCCAGTGTATGCAGTCAGCCCAGTAAATAGTTTATTTATTCTGAATCCTTCCTCTGGGAATGTTCTTTTGAACTAGTCTAACATCTCATTTCCAACAGGATAAGGAAAACGTAAGCTTCAGAAAGGCACTGCATCTTTCATGTGTAGCTTATAAATACTGCACCTGGTATGTACAGAAACACATCTGTCTGTGCAACTGTCCAAGCTGGGGCAAGCACCTTATATTTGGAAATGGCTTCCTCAGGGAGGACCCCAAAGACACTGCCTGGAGATGCCAGGGCTTGGGAAACGCTAGCCACAAATGTCCTTTCTCTGGCAATATTTGCTTTCAATTGATATTAAAGAAAAGCAAATGTACATTTGCGTATCTTATTTCCAAACCAGTTAATGCTACTCAGTCCTGATAAACCACACTTGCAACATCAGGCCACGTGGGTAGCAGACAGTCAAAGCAGACAGACACTGTCTCTTCTGCCTGCGACATCAGAGAGCAACGTGCTAACTCGAAAGAAAGCGCTTCTGATTGTTGGGTTAGATTTTGAAGGTGCCACTCACTCAGTCCTGTTAGAAGACAAAGAGAGCGTCTTCTGATCCCCAACTGGAACTCAGGAGACATGTTTTGATGGAGAATTTAGAGCAAGGAGTGCCTCTGGGGCTGGGTTCAGGAACACAGAAGAATGTCCTGTTGCAGAACTCAATGCTGCCATCCAGCCCTCATCAGCAATGCCTCGGGCAAACCAAGCATCTGGCCTTTTGCTGCGGCTGCTGCAGATCTCCACACCAGTGGTAAATCACCAACTCACCAGGAGTAACAGAAGACTCAAAATCTCACCATCAATGTTTCAAAGTAGACTCCCTCCCACCTTGATTCTTTTGTTCTTATGAAATCAGAAACTATTTAGAAGGCTATTATCTTTCAAAAGACTAGCAGTATCAGTAATTTTTTTTTAATGAGGTTTTATTATAAGGGTAGCATGCTATTCTAAGGAGATCTTGTGACTCAGTGGTTAAAGTGCTCAGCTGTTCACTGAAAGGTGTGCGGTTTGAACCCACCAGCCAGCATTCCATGGGAGAAAGATGTGGTTGTTTATTTCCATAGAGACTTACAGCCGTGGGGCCTCCCTACTCTGTTCTATGGAGTCTTGGCGAGTTGGAATTGACCCCTGGTAATGGGTTTGCATTTTTATGATTTGTTTGTTTGGTGTTGTTTTTAATTCTAAGGCATGCATCAGAGAGGAATCACTTAGTTATAAATGAGAGAACTCTGACTTGCACTGCCAGAGCCATAGCTGGGATTTATTGGCTCACAGAGTTGGAAGATCTTGGCATGCTTGGATCCAGGTGCATGAATGATATCATCACCAGTTTGCTTCCTCCTCCTCTTCCAGACCTGTTTTCTGTGTTTGGGCTGTATTCTCAGGCTGTTTTTAGGTTATGGCAAGACAGTCAGAAGGAACTCCAGGCAGCCCTATGGGGTAAAGAATGCTTCAGTCCCAGAGATGATAACAAAAGTCAAAATGCTCACTGGCCTACCCTGGAGTACCTGTCCATCCATGTATCACACCTGGGGACAAGGGGACTGGCTAGGCTTGAAGTCAGGTGTTGCATTATCTCCATCTAAGATGAAGAATAAAGATGAGAGAGAAGGTCTTCCCAAAGGAGAAACTGACACTTACTAAAGAACAGATAAAACCAAAAATATAAACATCATTATTCACCATGTATTTCCAACAGGGCCTGGCTGCCTCAGTAGGACCCATGATGTCTTTGCTCTAAAAAAACAAGTCATTGAGTCTCAGGGTCGGGTATTTTCAGATTCAAAATCTCATTTGATATGGTAGAAGGAGGCATTCAGTTTCTGGGGTATTGACTTGTGACAACGTAACACACAGAAACTTAAAGATCAATTAGAAATCTACCATATTGATTATCAACAAGAACTACAGCCTCTGTTTGGATTAGAAATTCCTAGTCCAACTGCCCAGGAGATACTCTGCTTGTGTAAAGTACGTGAGAAAATCAATTAAAACCAGGAGAATGCATGATGAGCCTGAAATCAGACCAGAGGAATTCCTTACGTCATGACATGCTCATAGCAGAACTGCTGCATTTAGACAATGCATCCATTCCAATGGGAGTGGAATACCTGCCTAGAAGGCTCTCACCCAAATGGTATCTCATTCATCTGAGTACTGGTCTTTGCATCCTGCATAAGTTCTGGGCGACTGTTGCTAAACTTTGTCTTTGTAAATTCTGCCACTGTCTTTTTCCTCAGGGTCTTTCTTTCTATTGGACGTCCACATTTGAGTAGTCTTCTTTTGTGTTGTCATTTGATAGCATCCTTACCAGTTGCCGTTAGTCTAATCTGCCTCCTGCTCACCCCAATGTGTGACAGAGTACAACTGTTTTCCCTAATATTTTCAATGGCTAATTTCTCAAATTAAGGAGCTCTGGTAGTGTAAGTGGTTATTAATCGGGCTGCTACCCTCAGGGTCATCGGTTCGAAACTACCAGGTTTTCCGTGGCAGAATGATGAGCCTTTCTGCTCCCGTAAAGATTTACAGCCTCGGAAATCCTGCACAGGGTTGCTATGAGTCAAAACTGACACCACAGCACATAACAACAACAACAATTTCTCAAAAGTAGGTCTGCAGGCTTTTCTTCCTTGGCACTTCTAAGTGATCTCTGATCTCCTGTCTTTCCATTAGCAACTGAGCATTTTAACTGCTTGTACCACTCTGGAACGCCTTTTAGAAACATCATTATTTTTAGTTGAAGATTTAATTTGGTAGTGTCAGAATCACAGCCTAAGCACTGATCATCATATTGATTTATACCCATTTGCTAGAACTTTTTTGTATAATTTCTATTATATAGAGTTGGTGCATTTTAGAGAAAGGCTTGGCATTCGTACTTGATGCAAAGGATTCACAAACCATATTTTCAGGGGGAAAACTTCTTTGACAAATCTCTCTGGTTAAGCTTCCTCTTGTAGTATTCATACCCAATTTGTGAGTTTCATATGTTCAATTTTTGGCATATCTTAGTCTCTTAAATTGTGCTACTACCACAGCAGCTGTCTGGATTCTATAAACAATCTCAGGATGACAAATGTGTGTAGGAAGGATGTCAGTTTTTCTGAATTTGCAAATCTGTCTTGAGCAGAAAAACTACAATGTAACAGATGAATGATAGAGAGTTGGATATAAAGAAACAAAGAGGCCAATTGGCTGCCTAAATCCATTGCCATCCAGTGGATTTCAACTCATCGTGACCCTTTTGTTACAGAATAGATCTCTGCTCCTTAGGGTTTCCTTGGCTGTGGTCTTTACAAAGACAGTGCCACTGGGTGGGTTAGTACCCAAGCACAAGCTGTGTTTGCCACTCAAGGAACTTAATCTACTGCCTGCTGTTACTGTTGTTTGTTGTCATTGTGTATTGCCACGTTGATTCTGACTCATAGTGACCCTGTTGTTGCTAAGTGCCATCGAGTCGATTCTGACACCCAGTGACCCTGTATACGGTTTCCAAGAGGGTCTGGTGGGTTTGAACTGGTGACCTTGTAGCTAGAAACCCAGTGCTCACGTTGCAGCACCAAACCAGGGCTCGTAGAGACCCTATAGGTACTTAACATTGGATATCCCTCTGTGATCAGCGATGGATTCCCATGGACAAGACAAACACAATGTCTGTCAAGGATGTGGAAAGATGCTTTGATTCTGTAGGAAGGTGCTCTGGGTTTGGGAGAGAGATAGATACCAGGCAGCTCTAGAAGAAGAATCTTTGATGTGACGAAAAAAGTGAAATTGCTCACTACAGATTAGTGTAAGAACTACCAACTGCTCCTTGGAGGCCGAGATGGCCAAACTTCATCTCTCATACTTTGGGCATAGTGTCAGGAGGGACCAGTCGCTGGAGAAGGATATCATGTTTGGTAAGGTGGAGGGTCAGAGAAAAAGAGGAAGACCCCCAAAAAGATGGATTGGCCAAGTGGCAGCATCAGTGGGCTCAAGTGTGGCAACAGTATGAGGTTGGCCCAGGATAGGGCAGTGTTTTGTTCTGCTGTGCATAAGGTTGCTATGAGTCGTTACCGACTTGATGGCGCCTAACAACAACAACAACACTACTAACTAACTCACACTTAACTCTGATGACTGGGTCATTGAACACTGTGAAGGCTAATGTGTCTGCTTGGCTGGGCTGTGATTCTCAGCCGTTTGGCAGACAGTATGTAATCTATTAATCATGGAGTGTGAGCAGCCAATCAGCTGAAAGTGGAGTTTCCTTGGGGGTGTGACCTGCATCTGGTATATAAACGGAAGTTCTGACAAAGTTAGCTCTGTTTTCGTTGCCTGACCGCATGTTCCTGGGATGTAAGCTTGCAGAAATCTCAGACTTGCCACCTGATCTGCAGACTTTGGATTCCCCAGCCCTCTAATTCCATGAGCCAGCAGAGGCCGACTGTGGGTCCACCACCCCCGAAACCATGTCAATCAGTGGAGTCCTTGGATTTGTTGTCTGGCTCATGAATTTGGGACTTGCCAGCTCTCACAACTGCATGAGCCATACTGTTGAACTAAATCTCTCTCTCTCCACACACACACACACACACACACACACACACACACATGCATCCATATTTTCTTGTTAAGTTCCCTAAAGTCAACACCAACTCATAGCAACCCTAAGGAGTAGCTGATGGGTTTGAACTACTGATTGAGCTTATGGTTCACAGACCAGTGCTGATCCTAAAGTACCACACCAGGAGTCTGTAAGTCTATATACATATATTGTTGTTGTTAAGTACCATGGAGTTGGTTCCGACTCATAGTGACTCTGGGTTTCTGAGGCTGTAAATCTTTACAGGAGCAGAATGCTTCATCTTTCTCCTGTGGAACCGCTGGTAGTTTCAAACTACTGTCCTTGCC
>NW_006408541.1:5977231-5982399 GCF_000296735.1 Chrysochloris asiatica | reverse complement strand
ATATATATATATATATACACACACACATACACACACACATACACACACACACCTTTCTGATTTTCCTCCTCTAGAACACTCAGACAAAGACATCCCACTATCCATCCCATTAGCTGAAATGCAGTTTAGAACCGACCAGCCTGAAAACAGTTTATACTTTTCACTCCTTTTTCCACCTGCTTCTTGCACCTCTCCAACACATGCTAGCTCTATTTTACCAATGCTTCTAGAATTTCCAGAATGATTATTAATCAGAAAGGCAGCAGAATCAGAAATGCAGCAAGACATCCCTCAAGGCTGCCCATCTATAATTGGCAACTTTTACATGAATATCCCTGCCAGCAAAAACTACCTTTATAAATGGGGAACAGGAATAGCAGATCTACAACTCCCATTACTTTTTAAATGCTCTCAATGTGCCCATAAGTAGCTAATTACAGCCTTATGGCTTTTCCCATGATTGGGAAAAAAGTATCTGTGCTTAGAATACCTTGTAAACTCTATGGACGTGCCAGAGAAAAGGGAGACATTTCTGATTCGATTGTATAATTGTTCCCTCTCTCCCATAGCGATAACTGTACAATGGGCAGCTTTAAAAGAGAATGGACATATTTTTAAGAAATAAAGAAAGATGCAAAAATTAAGGAAAAGGTACTTTTTTTAATTTCAAGAACTTTGAAAGGATTTTTTAAAATTTAAAAGCATCAAAATTATTTTAACTATATTTAAAGAAATTTTATCCAAAATTCTGCTAGCAGTTATATTTCATGCCTGGTTTTATGTGAGGTCCAACACAGAGCTTGTTTCAGCTCAGTAAAATAAGCACTGCACTGTGAACCACAAGGTCAACTATTCAAGCACACCAAGAGTCCTGGGGCACTGTGGGCCAATGCGTCAGACTGCAAAGTTAATTGAACGGCAAGATTGGTGGTTCAAGCTAACCAGCTGCTCCTTGGAAACCCTATATAGGATTGTTATGGATTGGTATCAACTCGTCGGCACTACTCGTCGGCACTTCACAACCAGCTGCTCCTCAGAAACCCTATGCAGTTGGCATTGTGAGTAGTTACTGACTTGATGGCATTTAACAACAACACACTCACTGGAGCCCTGGTGTGGTGCTGTAGGATAAGTGCTGGACTGCTAACCGCAAGGTTGGTGGTTCAAACCCACCAGGTGTTCCTCAGAAACTCTATACAAGGCCGATCTGAGTCAGAACCAACTTGGCGACAACAACAAGTTGGTGACAACAGCAACAAAAACAAGTAACATTGTAGTAATGCATGAAGCCCCTGAGGGCCAGAACGTGACCACATGGGAGTATTTTTCCAGCCCTCAAAAGTTACCACCTTTGCTAGCGTGCAGTCTTACCACTTTCTTTAGGTTGTTGTTCTGAAGTGCTGTCAAGTCTATCTCGACCCAAAGTGACCCTGTGTAGGTTTTCCTAGGAGCAGCTGGTGAGCTTGAACCACCGACTTTGCAGTTCATATGACTTTGCAGTCTGACGCATTAGCCCACAGCGTCACACCAGGACTCCGATTAATGCAACAGATTTGACTTTTTCTTCTCTGACAGGTTTCTACCTCACACAGGTTCCAGCTTTGCAAGTATTAGTGTATTTGTCTCTTTGATTATTTCATTTGCTCTGTAGGATGAGGACTGGACTGTGAACCACAAGGTTAGAGCCCACTGGCTTATCCAGGGAAGCGAGATGAGGCTTTCTATTCATGCAAAGATTTACAGCCTTGCAAACACTATACAGAGTCGCTATGAGTCAGAACCATCGGCACCTAACAACCAACAACAAAGATATATCTAACATTAACATCATTTCAGACTTTTATTTCCATTTTTATTTTCCTTCTTTCTGGGTTTCATGTAAGTAAAATCGGTCCCAGCTTTAGTACTTGCTTTTCTTGTGTGTGTGTGTGTGTGTGTGTGTGTGTGCACAATTTTTCAAATAAGACAACTCTTGGGGTTTTAATAACACCTGTGGGAACCAGCACTTGACTAGACTGGCTCGTCTTCCCAGATCTCTCAAGGTGGCACCTTTGCTAGAGTGCAGTTTTACCAGTATTATCGGTTAGTCAACATTTCTAATGATAAAATAAGTGACATGTATACCCAGCCAAGTTCATGATGTTATGTGATTTTGCTTTGAAGTTTCAGCTAATTGTACTGGCTGCCTTCCAAAGACCATTAAGTGGTGTGTTCAGGGTTAGTGGAGAATTTAAGTCAGACCTCAGTATTTACTTGTGTGTTTGCCAGAATACTCAACATAGTTAGAAGGTTTACATTCCATCCAATGTTGTGCTTCAGTGGGAGTAGAAATACTCAGCATATACAAATGGGAAAATAGACTTTTTGAGAACTCGAGTTCATCGGTACCATCTTTCAAACTAACCTCGTCGGTATTTTCACGTGCTTTATCAATTCTCAACACTGGTAACCACCTGACACACCTTCTCTTCTCCCCACTGTCTTAATAGGCCTGTTTCCTCCTTAAGATGATACCCAATCCAGGCCACTTGCCACAAGAAATGTGGCATTAGAGATGATACTCCTGAAATAATTACAGAAGGGGTTATTTACTCCCAGGAACTTGCAGGCATTTTGACCTTGCTCTGGTAGCATAGTGGTTATGAATCGGGCTGAAAATCTCAAGGTTAGCAGTTCAAAATTACCAGTTGTTCTGCGGGAGAAAGATGAGGCTTTCTGTTCCTGTAAAGATTTACAGCCTCAAAAACCCTGTACAGGATCGCTATGAGTCGTAACCGACTCCACGGCACATCACCACCACCACCACCATCTTACAAACAAGGAGCTCTGGAAGCATTGTGGGTTACGAGTTGGGCTGCTAACCACAAGGTCAGTAGTTCAAATCTATCAGCCACTCCACATGAGAAAGATGAAGATTTCTGCTCCTATAGATGTACTGGTGTGGTGCTGTGGGTTAATGTGCTAGACTGAAAAGTCAGTTTGAACTGCAAGGTTGGTGGTTCAAGCTCACCAGTCACTCCTTGGAAACCTTCTACAGGGTCTCTGTGGGTTGGAACCAACTCGACAGCACATAACAACAACAACAACAAAGATGTACAGTATCAGAAACTCTTTACAGAGTTGCATCTGACTTCATAGCACATAACCACCACCACCAGCAGCACTATCTTACAAACCAAGGGGAAGCTGACCACTTCTGGTAGGTAGAGATCTTTGAAGCATAGTCAGGTGACCCAGAGAAGATTCAAAAGTCACCTCATCTTCCTCCACATGATCATGGTTTGTGTTTCTCGGCATTAGAGAATGGTCCAAAGTCAGTTGGCAAACGTTATACCTTTTATCTGGCATTTCCTAACCCAAAAACCCATTGCCATCAAGTGGATTCTGATTCATAGCAACCCTGCATATAGTTTCCGAGGCTATAAATCTGCACAGGAGTAGAACACCTTATCTTTCTCATGCAGAGCAGCTGGTGGGTTTGAACTGCCTACCTCGCAGTTAGCGGTCTAGTGCTTATCTGACAGTACCACACCAGGACTCCTTATGTGGCGTATGATGGATAGTAATTGTATTTGCTCGATCTTCTTCTTAGTTAATTTGTTTCTTAACGGGCCGTTGGGAGAAGCTGACGCCGCTACTTGCCAGATGGCATCTTAGCAGGCTCTCCCTCTCGGCTCTCCTATACTGGTGGTTATGTGCTGTGCAGTTGGTTCCAATTCATAGTGACCCTGTACAAGGTTTCTGAGCAGAAAGCCTCATATGTCTCCGGTGGAACAGCTGGTAGTTTTGAACTGCTGACCTTGCAGTTTACAGCCTGATTTGTAGTCACTACGCTACCAGAGCTCTGTTCTCCTATAATGTTGTTAAGTGCTGTCAAGTCAATTCTGACCCATAGTGACCCTGTACAGAGTTTCCAAGGAGCAGCTGGTGAGCTTAAACTGCCGACCTTGCAGTTCAATGACATTGCAGTCTGACACATTAGCCCACAGCACCACAGCAAGGCTACTAATAATGCTGGATACAATGGGTTTCTGACACAATGGGATAAATCAACGTATTCAAGGGGCAGCCTATCAGGGGTCTCAGAGGCCTCTCTTTTCTCCCTATGAGTGTGTGTGTGTGTACAGGCACACATACACACATAAGGAAGAGTCTAAAGTTCATGGAAATTTTCCATTATCTTTTAATTCCATTTTCCCACAAACTTTCTTAGGACCCTTGTATATAGTTCCTTGTGGTGCTCTACTGCCGTTTCAAAGGGATCGTGGTATAAGCACTGGACTGTGAACTACAAGGTCAGTGGTCTGAGCACAGCAGCTGATCTTGAGGGAAAAAAGTGAGGTTTTTTGTTCCTGCAAAGATTTACATCCTCAGAAGCCCTCTACAGGGTCTTTAAGAACCAGAACAAACTCAAAGGCACTTAACAACAACTAATCTCGAGATTGATGTTGTAAATCTACCTAATAGCACCAGGAAGAAAGGCCTGGTGATCTATTTCCATGAATATTAAAGCAAAATCATTTAGAATAGTTCTATTCTGAAACATATAGGGTTGCATGAGTTGAAATTGACAGGCTTGTGCAATGAAGAGTGGCATCCTCCTCACCCAGAGAGGGTGGTCATCTGAAACCAGCAAAAGGAAAACTGTAACCCTGATTCTATGGGGTCTGTCCTCACTCACAACGTAGACCCACCCCTACTCTTCTGGGAATGTTGTATGTTGTAATAAATTTAATGAAGACTTTCATCTGCTGAGCTTTGTCTTACTTTACAAGGAGATATGGCTTTGTTCGTCCTGTCCCTTCCAACACTACACCAGATCTCAAGTCTGGGTGTCCAAACCTGGGAATTCAACAGAAACTATGATTCTGGTTTGTCAAATACTAGCAGGGTCAGCCAATTGAGCAGGAGGTTTCAGTGGGGCTTCCAGATTAAGAAAGGCCTGATGATCTACTTCAAAAATTAGCCAAAGAAAGCCTTTTGGAACACAACAGAATATAGTACTGGAAGATGACCCAAAGCTACAAAGAATCCTGAAGTGGTCTAGGACCAGGCACTGCTTCCTTCTGCTACCAGGAATCAGAGCCAACTTGATGACCACTAACAACAATGATTTTGGAAAAAGTCATCATTGCATGACACAGGATACAGATATCCCAAACACAGCA
>NW_006408541.1:5975412-5976487 GCF_000296735.1 Chrysochloris asiatica | reverse complement strand
GAAGGCTGTGCTCTTTGATTTTCATCAGTAAATGTTTCAAGTCCTCTTCACTTTTAGCAAGCAAGTTTGTATCATCTGCATATCGCAGGTTGTTAATAAGTCTTCCTCCAAGCCTGACGCCACGTTTTTCTTCATAGAACCCAGTTTCTTGTATTATTTGCTCAGCATCCAGGTTGAATAAGTATGCTGTAATTTCAGTAAAACAATATCAGCTCCTGTGGCATCATTTTATTTTTGCAAATAACTTGTCATACACCCTCTGCCTTAACCATACGACTTGCTTGGACCAACAGGACCTTGACACAGAAAACAATGTGTCCATTCCAGAAACTTCCTGGGGCTGTCCATGTTTCTTCACATTGATCTCTTGCTCTCTGTCATTGTAGACGCTGTCCCTATAATAATGAACATTTATAGCAGAATTAAACCCACATCTGTGAAGATCTGCTGGCACAGTTGACTGAGGTACCTGTGAGGAAAAGAAACGAAAGTTGCTCTAAGACACTGAGATTTGGGGTCATTTGTTACACGGAGTTATCACCGCAGAGCCTGGGAGCACACCTGACAGGTTAGTTTAATCTTCTTCATTTGAATTTTGGCTTCCTATTTTATTCTTTTTTTAAAACTTTTTATTGTGTTTGAGGGAAAGCTCACAGAGGAAATTGTCTTCCATTCAACAACACACACACATTTTTTCTTATGACATTGATTGTCATCATATAATAACAACACTCTTCTCAATTCCTCTGTGTGTTTACCAATTCCATTCCTCCACTCTGTCCAGCCCTCCCTGCCTTTTGAGCTTTCTTTTTGTTGTTGTTAAGTGCTGTTGTGTTGGTTTGGACTCATGGCAACCCTGTATAGGGTTTCCAAGGAGCAACTGGTATGTTTGAACTGCTGAGCTTGTGGATAAAACAACCTTAAGCTTTATCCCAGGGTGAATGCTGCCCTTTTCATCTCTTATGGTGGGCTGTTCTAAGGAGTGTGTACCTCCTTGATGGTATTGTTCACCTTATATTTACCTATTAGTGGGAATGCTAGATCATCTATTTCAATTTTAGTATTTTAGGAAAAC
>NW_006408541.1:5973248-5974183 GCF_000296735.1 Chrysochloris asiatica | reverse complement strand
CAGTGGTACCACCTGTTTTTGTCAGGTATGAGGGACATGTAGGTTGGGGTTCACATGGTTCATCTGCCCTTGGACTAATAGTTTCCTTCGTCTTTGATTTAGTTTTTTTCCCCTTTTCTTTGCTGTGAATGGGGAAAAGCCAATAGTTGCACATTAAATGACAAGCTTAGGACTCCAGAAACTACTCAACAAAGTGATAAGCAGAACATTTTCTACGTGGACTCACTGTGCCAATTACCTTGACTTCCCCTCAAGACTATGATTCTGAGCGCCTAGACCCAGTGAATCATTCTGTCCAGGTGCTTAGCTATGGCTGTTGTTGTTGTTGTTAAGGCCTGTCAAGTCAATTCTGAACCATAGCGACTCTGTATAGGGTTTCCAAGAAGCGGCTGGTGAGCTTGAGCCACCAACCTTACAGTTAAACCGACTTTGCAGTCCAGTGCATTAACCCACAGCGCCACACCAGGACTCCTTGTCTATGGCTAGGGAGTCTTTATCATATTGCCTTCTGTGTGCTGTACTATAAGCATTGGGCTGCAAACCGAAAGATCAGCTGTTCAAATGCACCAGCTGCTCCACAGGAGAAAGTCGTGGCAGAAAGCTCCGCAAAGACTGAAAGTCTTGGAACACACATGAAGCAGTTCTACTCGGCCAGATCAGACTGGTTTGAGTCAGATTTGTCTTTGGTAGTCCTCTATTGCATTCATGGATAAGTTTGTAGCACACATAAATATTGCTGTTGTTGTTGTTAAGTGCCATTGACTCTGTTCCGACCTATAGCAACCCTGTATAGGATTTCCGAGAAGAGAAAAGATTGAAGTTGTCAAGGACTTCATTCTTCTTGGATCATCTATCAACACTCGCAGAAGCAGCAGTCAAGAGATCAGACGACATATTGCATTAGGCAAATCTGCTGCACAGGAACTTTTTAAAGT
>NW_006408541.1:5970091-5972971 GCF_000296735.1 Chrysochloris asiatica | reverse complement strand
TAAGGTGGAGGGTCAGAGAAAAAGAGGAAGACCCCCAACGAGATGGATCGGCCAGGTGGCATCGTTGATGGCATTGAGTGTGGCTGCGGTAGTAAGGTTGGCCCAGAATTGGATATTGTTTCGTTCTGCTGTGCATGGGGTCGCTATGAGTCGGTTCCAACTTGATGGCACCTGACAACAACAACAACAACCTTGGTTCAAACAGACTTTGCTGTCCAGCACATTAACCCACAGCACCACACCAGGACTCTGTATATAAATTCACGTATAGAAATATTCTCTGTCAAAACTACCTAAATGGCTATAGTCCCATGTTCCTTCCCAGCCCTGTTCAATCAAGTATCTATGTGTGTATCTATCCATAGGTTCTTGAAACTACTGGTGAGGATTGGGTATGCACTAGTCTTTGTCTTTGTTGCCTTTAACTCCTGTGCTCCCCTCAGTGTCTCCCTTTGCCTTGATGGTTTTGTGCTGACCTTCCACTTGTATGTTGCATTTTCCTTCATCCATTTAATGTCTACTTTGTAGTTAGTGATTTACTATCCTTTCCCCTCCCACTCTTGGTAACCTTTAAAGAATGTTTCTTTCTATGTGTAAATATTTCCTGGACTTTTTACAGTAATGGTCTCATACCATTTGTGATTTATGAATTTCACTCAACATAGCATTCTCCTTAAAGAGCTCTGGTAGTATATTAGTTACTAGTCGGGCTGCTAACATGCCAGCAGTTCTGCTCCCATAAAGACTTATAGCCTCAGAAACCCTATAGAGTGTTGTTATGAGTTGGAACCAGCTCCATGGCACACAACCACCACTAATGTTCTCTTGGACTCTTTGTGTGGCATTGTAGGATCAGCACTGGACTGTGAACCACAAGGTTGGTGGTTCCAATCTACCAGCTGCTCCTTAGAAACCCTATACAGGGTCACTATGAGTTGGAACCGATTCAACAGCACGTAGCAACAATGTCCTCTTGGTTCATCTATGTTATGAGATGCTTTGCAGCAGATTCATTGTAATTCTTTCATGTCGTCAGCATCCCATTGTGTGTATGCACTATAGCTTCTTTATTCATTCAACCACCGATGGACACTTAGGTTGTTTCCATCTTTCTTCTGTTGTGAATAATGCTTCAGTGAACTTGGGTGGGTATACACACATCTGTTCATGACATGACAGTTTATTGTTATATGTATCTAGTAGTGGAATTTTGATTTCCTATATTTTAAGGAAATTCTGTATTATTTGGGGCTGTAAGTACCTAATATCCGGCCTGACATCAGAGTCCCTGTTTGAACACTAGACTACTAGCCAGAAGGTTGGTGGTTCCAGTTCATCCAGAGGTATCTTGGAAGATAGGTCTGCAACTCTACATTAGAAAATTCACAGCCTTGAAAACCCTCTGGACAGGCAGGTAAAGTAATGTATTGGGGATGGCACAACCAGTATGCAGGTGAAGATAATGTGGAGTTACTGTGAAAAGGCAAATGAAACCACAGCTGTGGATCACATGTTTCCTCTGCACACTTGAGGTCACCATGAGTCAGAGCCAACTTAACCGCAACCTGTCCTCTTGTCTAGCTTCTCTCCTAAGGACCTTTTCCATAATACCTTGGGAGTCCTCCTCAGTGTTCAGACCTAGGAAAATGAACCATAAAAACAAAAATGGTTTCTCAAATTCCACTTTCCATTCTGAGGTCCTGTGTTCCCACTTTCCAGGAGACTGGTATTGGGAACTATTTCCATCCTGTGAGGAAGGTGCCATCTCCTACTCATAGGGGTATGTGAAATTTTTATTCTTGGAAGAGAGCCAGATGAGAGCATAACACTACAGCCCTTGTACAAGAAGCATGCTATGAAGAAATGAGCATTATTGAATTAGAGGTACTGGTGGCATAGTGCTTATGAATCGGGCTGCGAACCGCAAGTTCAGCAGTTCGAAGCTACCAGCTGTTCTGCTGGAGAAAGATGAGGCTTTCTGTTCCCATAAAGATTTACAGTCATGGAAACCCTGTACAGGGTCTCTATGAATCGGAACCAACTCCATGGCACATAACCACCACCACCAGGAAATATTAATTTGTTAAAGGGGTATATAGATGAATATGATTGTATATACTCCTAGTCCTACCCCTAAAGTCCTGGTGTGGCACTATGGGTTAATGCACTGGACTGCAAAGTCAGTTTGAATTGCAAGATTGGTGGTTCAAGCTCACCAGTTGTTCTGCGGAAACCCTATATATGGTTTTTATGTGTCAGAAGCAACTCGATGGCACCTAACAATAACAACAACCACTCTTACCCCTTACAATGTACTCTTCTGTGGCTGGCTCCTTTATCAAAGGACTCTCATTTTTTATTATTGGCTCTGGCCCATTCACCAAGCTTCAGCTTTCTCTTCACTAGGTGCTTTAATATTGAAAAACAAAAATCTTCATCATCCCATTTTCCTCTTGACTTTTATCCATAACATGAATGCTGGCAGTGGTAAGATCTGCTTAAGCAGAACTAAGCATTTTCTTTACATATACAATGAGAAGTTTCAAGAATAAGTTTAAACACATACACACAAAACAGTGATTCTATTAATCCCGAGTCCTGATGTGGCGCTGTGGGATAAGAACTCAGTGGTCAGTTTAAACTACAAGGTCGGTGGTTCAAACTCATCAGCTGCTCCCAGGAAACCCAATACAGGGTTGCTATGAGCCAGAACCAGCTCAACAGCAACAATTACTTCAACAACATATTAATCTATGAACACCAGTAGCTCGGTGGTTAAGCACACACAGCCGTCAACTGAAAGGTTGGAAGTTTGAACCCACCCGGTGGCTCCATGGGAGAAAGTCCTGTGGCTCCTAGTGAAATCTTATTGGGCAATTC
>NW_006408541.1:5946678-5968980 GCF_000296735.1 Chrysochloris asiatica | reverse complement strand
GCTTAGGACTGTGCTAATTAAATGATTGACCAAATATAGCAAGCAGATTTTCAAGTTGATAAGTTTGTATGGCTCACAAACGATGTCACTAACTTTGGCAGAAAAAACAGGTTCCCTGCCCCTGGTGTAAGTGCTAGCTCTGCACTAGAAAAAGAGAGTTTTGATCTCAACGGGCCATAGGTCTTGCTTTCCTGCCACTTACTTCTGTTTCTAGAGCTAGGGTTTTGCCACCATTTGTAACATATGGGTGCCTTCGGAAAGCGGCTTCTTGTAATGCAAGACTGTTACGTTTATCAGACAGTTCAGTTCTGAAGCCGATAAATAAAATACAAGAAGTATATATATTTGTATACAATGTAACTATTTGTATTACTGCAGAAAACTTGGACCAAATATTGTTTGGCTTTAAGATTTCCAATTTTGATTTATTAAAAACATAACCTTATTTTGAGGGGAAAGCCCCTAAGAGTCCCATATCTGTCTTTTAAATGTAAGGATAGTCCACAGTGAAAAAGTAGATGCATATATAATAACTTCAAAACTAATAAAATGAAGTTAAATTATTCAGTTTTTCAAATGAATAGACACTGTGAAGCTGGTCTTAAATCTATCCATGGGAAATAATATGGTTCTCTTATGTAACCATATATTATATATTTTTAAACCATAAAATGTTAGGTTCAAAACATTTTTCAAGCAAACAAGGTCATCACAACTAGTTCGTTGTCACTGTTCTCCAAGACACTGCTCATGTGAGAGAAACAGCAAACACATTACACTCTCCTAGCGCGTACCCTGTAGGATAGATAGGTCCTGGTATGGTGCTGCAGGATAAGCACTGGACTGTTAAATGCAAGGTTGGTGCCTCAAACCCACCATCCACCCATTAATGCTGCCACTTGGCCAGTCCATCTCGCTGGGAGTCTTCCTGTATTTCTCTAACCCTCCACCTTACCAAACATGATATTTTTCTTTAGTGACTGGTCCCTCCAGACAATATGTCCAAAGTATGAGAGACAAAGGCCATCCTGGCCTCCAAGGAGCACTCTGACTGCACGTCTTCCAACACAGATCTATTAGTTCTTTTTGCAGCACATGGCACTTTCAATATTCTCCTCCAACACCATAACTCAAAAGCATCAATTCTTCTACGGTCTTCCTTATTCACTATCCAGATTTTGCATACATATGAGGTTATTGAAAATACCATGGATTGGATCAGTTTAAAACTCAAAGGCCACCACAAATTGATGTACATATTTTTGGCACTCAATATGGGCAAATATAATATTAGGTTATGCTTCAAAGTGACCCCGTATAGGGTTTCCAAGGAGTCGCTGATGGGTTTGAACTGCCATCTTTGTGGTTAACAGTTCAGTGCTTAACCTGTAGTACTACAGCAAAGCCCCAAATGATATTTCTAGTTACTAGAAAAACCAACTGACCAACTATTGTTGTTAAGCTGCTGTCAAGTCAAGTCAGTTCTCCAACTAATAACGGCCTGGTGTAGGACTTCCTGGGAACCCAGTGGGACACTGTAGGAAAAGCATGGGACCACACAGTCAATTTGAATGGCAAGGTTGGCAGTTCAAACTCACCAGCTGATCGTCAGAAAACCTATGCAGGGTTTCTATGAGTCAGAACCAATTTGCCAGCTCTTAACAATACAGGGCTTCCAAAATGTGGCTACTGGGTTTGAACTGTTGACCTTGAGGTTAGCAGTCAGTCCAGTGCTTATCCTATAACATCACACTAGAAAACGTGACACCAAGATAGAAAAGGCAACATTGTTTATCTGAAGTAGAAAAATACAGAACTTGGAGCTAAAAGATTCTTTATAGACTAATGTGTTGTTATAATATGCTATTGAATCATGTGATCTCATGTGACAAAGTAGAACTGCCCCAGAAGGTTTCTTAGGCTGTCACTAGGATGTCAAGTCTTTCTCCCATGGAGTCACTAGATGGGTTCAAACCTCCAACCTTTCGGTAAGCAGGTCTGTCGCTTAACCACTGCACCACCAGGGTTCCTAGACTAATATGTTATTGATAGGTGCTGGCGAGTTGACACTGACTCATAGTGATGTAATGAATAACAAAATGGACCTTGCCCGGTCTTGTGCCAACCTCACAATCATTGCTATGCTTTAGCCCATTGCTGCTGTCACTGTGCCAATCCATCTTGTTAGGGGTCTTCCTCTTTTTTATGTCATCACAGTCAACTCTACTTTGAGGAGGCAGCTCATCCCCAGTTGTATTGTGAGTGCCTTCCAACCTGAGGGGTTCATCTATATGTCCAACAATATTCTGCGGCTCTTCTTCATGTTTCAATATTCAATATTCTCGTGCTATCTGACAGTGTTCCATTGCTGTTCATAAGGTTTTCAGTGACTGAATGTTTGGAAGTAGTCTGTCTCTCCTTCATAGTCTGTCTTAGCCTGGAAGCTCAGATAAAAGCTGTCCACCATGACTGACCCTGCTCGTATTTAATGAATCAGTGCCATAGCTTCCAGAATCACAGCAACAAGCAAGCCACTGCAGTATGACAAACTGACAGATGAGTGGTAGACGCTACTATAGTCACTTTACTCTTGAGCCTTCCCATTGTTTATATGAAGAAAATACTGAGTTCTGCTTGAGCATATCTTACCACTGGCAGCATTCATGTTATGGATGAAAGTCAAGAGGAAAATGGGATAATGAAGATATTTTTTGTAATATTAAGGCACCTGGTAAAGAGAAACCTGAGGCTGTGTAAATGGGCTAGGGCCAATGATAGAAAGTGAGATTTCTCTGATAAAGGAGCCAATCACAAATTAGAAGTATACAACATAAGCTGTAGGAGTGGTTGTTGTTGTTAATTGCTGTCAAAATGGTTCTGACTTATAGTGATCCTGTACAGGGTTATCAAGGAAGGGCTGGTGGGTTTAAACCACCAACCTTCCAGCTTAAACTGAGCTTGCAGTCCAGTGCACTATCCAGCAGGACAATACCAGTACTCCAAGGGGTAGACAAATGGCACTGTGGGTTAATGCACTGGAATGAACAGTTGGTTTGAACACCAGGTTGGAAGTTCAAGTTCACCAGCTGCTCCTAGGAAACCCTATACATGGTCGCTGAGGGTTGGAAATGACTTGATGGCACTTAACAACAACAAGGGGTAGGAGTAGCAGTATATAAAATCCCATTCATTGATAGTTCTTGAACGAAAGACTGGCAGGAAAAATTAAAAACAATAACAGCAGTTCAATTGACTACTACAAGAATAAACAAGTTGTTTGTCAGAGAGCCATCAAGGCAAGCGGTCGGGTCCCCTCAAGGCAAACCCTCTTCCAAAACTGAGACTCAAGGGGAATACACAAGCAAGCATGTGGTGACCACAATGTGGTGACCACATTGTTCTACCAATAAAGGGAAGTGGGGGAAAAACAGCAATGAAGTTGTGAGCTTAGTCTGACCATGTTCAACAGACTCCTATCAACCTGGATTGAGACCTGGTTGGCCAGCCATATGGTGAGACATGGAAAGTCCTGGACCCAGGGAGAGGGACATGGCCACAGAGGACTAGAGTGGGGAGTGAAGCGTTCAGCTGATAAGAAGTAAGGGGAGATGCACAAAAACACCTACACTTGCAGATAATACCCACTTGACCTAGCTTCAATGACTGTGGGATCAGAACTCAACTAGAAGAAGAAAAAAGAGAAAAAAAAGAGTAATCCACTACAATTTGATGAAGTTGACCTATACTTATGGATGTAGTAGCTAAAAAGAGGGAACGAATCTTAACAGTGACGATCATTCTCATCCCCTTGGTATGCAGGGTCGACAGAGACAGGCAATTTAGACATTGACTACCCTAAAATGGGGCGGGGGACTACAAGGGCATGAAGTGACTGGATTACAAACTTTCAAGAGGGAGCCTAGTTTCAAAGGGTGTGGGGGAAGGTAGAATCTCCACTGAGTGGTTTCCAAACTGTCTGGATGGGGCTGGTGAAAGGAGATGGGGATAAGACTCTTGTGGTTCAGTTGTGAATATTTGCTATCAGGACTGATTGTGAGTGTTGCAATTGTAAAGATAGACATTTTGTAATAAAAGACGATTGATCTTGCAGTCCAGAAGCTGAGGATCCTGGGACCATCAAGGGGGAAGAGCAAAGTTTAGGACCTTATCCAGAGAAGCAGTGACACCAGAGATGGAGGTAGAGACATGACATGGACAGATGGAGTGGCTAGGGACTCTGGACTCAGGAACGGAGAGGGGCTGTGTGCTGAAGGCTGGAGGATAGGCTTGTGGGGTGTGTCCTTTGGTTGTTTGAATGGTTGTATGGTTGTGTATTCCTGAGTGCAGTGCTTTGGGGTATATACAAACAAAACCAAACCAAAACCACAACAACAAAAAACAACCAGAGGGAATGGAAACAAATGTTGTTGAATGATGATGCATGGAGGGGATTATAATCATTGCAATGAAATGAAACATGATAGGATGACTGTAAAGCTGATGTTCTCCCAGTTCACAATTAAAACTTTTTAAAAAATCCCATTCATCTATGTATTCCTTTAACCAACTATTTCTTGAGTACCTCTAATTCAATCATGCTTGTTTCCTACATAGCTTATTTCTGTACAAGGACTATAGCATTCTGTTCTGATCTGGCTGTCTACCCAGAGCAAAAGGTTCAGATACCCCTGACAGTAGGAGGTGGCACATTTCCTGCAAGAAGGAGCGATTCCCAATACCAGGCTCCTAGGAAATGGGAATGCAGGACCTCAGAGCAGAAAGTGGAATTTGAAAGGAAAGGTCCTTGTTCTTGTGGATTGTTTTCCTAAGTCTGAACTCAGAGGCAGATCCCCAAGATGTTGTGGATTCCCAAGGTGAGGAGCTGGGCAAGAAGACTAGATTCTAGCCTGTGGGCTTCAAAAAGATGATTTGTTTATAATATAGCATCAATATTGGATCTTATAAAAGTGAAATAATTCTCTGCAGGAGAGTGGGTGTACCCATCAGACTCAATAAGGCCGTCCCCATCAACACTCACTCCTCTCCTCCTACAGTTACAATCCTCATATACATGGTAATGACCTTGTTACTCTCCTTTAACATTTACTAAACATAGTCTCTCCGTGCCTGGGATTGGAACTCAGTGACAATACAATCATGCTATACCGTCTTTTGTGTCTTTTTTATTTTAGTTAACATGCTGATGGGATTTATCCATTTTCATATAAAACAGATAAACTTTCTGTCATTATGGACCATCTCAGAAAGGTTTGCTGATACGATCTAGCTACTCTTAAGGATAAGGGGATGTTTACTGATCCAAAACAGTATGGCCATGTTGTCATTGTGAGTCCAGCGTGGTGGTGGCAATGGTGGGATTTCTCCCAGAGAAGATGAAACTTCAGAATTAGGAGTTGGAGCAATAATGTCCAGCTAACCCTTTCCACAAGGAACTCTGGTAATGTAGTGGTTACAAGTTAGGTTACAAGTTGACTGCTATCCTCATGGTCAACAATTCAAAGCTACCAGCTGTTCTGCAGGAGAAAGATGAGGCTTTCTTCTCTCATACAAATTTACAGCCTCAGAAACCCTATGCAGGGTCTCTATGAGTCAGAACCAACTCCATGGCACACCACTACCAACACCCATTTCCACAATTCTCTTTCTTTGTCTAAACAACCCATTTGGGACATGGTTTTCATGACACCTTGATTTACTCAACTCACCTTCAGCATATTTTTACTAAGTGAATCATACATACCAGATATTCATATGGTTAACATGGATCATATGGTTAACATGGGCCAACTCCATTTTGCTACCTTCAAGGTGCATTTAGTCTAGCATGGTTATGCGCACTTACAAAACTGTGAATGGATGTCATACCAAAAAGAGTAGAATATATAGACAAGCTATAAATAAAACGATATGGTCTTTCATAGAAGGGTGATGTTGCTCAGAGTTGTGGGTGTGAATAAAGAATTAGGGAATGAGGAGGAGTATTAGTCGAGTCTTCATCTTTGAGTGGGGTGGGGAAGATGGAGTATTTTGGCAAGAAGAAGAAGGCACTTCATTGGACAGAAACACTATACAGATGAGCCCTTGGGATAGATATGTAACCCAGTTTTATTTGAAAGAGTACTGAGTACTTGAAAAAGCAAATAAATAAAATTTGGAGACTCATGGGAGTTAAATTGTGGAGGAATGAAGTCAAGTTGACCATGTAACTTAAAAGAAGCAGGAAAACACATTAATTGTGATGATCAAGATAAAGGTTAAAGACGTTGTTAATGAGCTCACTTTTGGATTCCTTACAGCTGAAAAAAATACGTGAAAAATAATCATCATAGATGCCTTGTGAACCCAGAGAAAGCATTATCTGAGGAGATGATTTCAGAAATCAAGACTATTAAGTACAAAGAAGATAATCCCCTCTTATATGGAAGTGGCCATGAAAATAGGTACAATTGGACTAAGATAGAGGTATTTATTTCCATACTTACATTTTATGCTAACAGTTCTTGCAATGTGATGTGTAAAGAAATGAATAGAATCTGATTGAAATAGAAAATTGGCCATAGACTGACAATGCAGAAGGAAGAATGCATTCTTTTTTTGTAAATAATGCAATTTAAATATTTTGAGGAACCCACTCATTGCATCTTTCTTCACCCCCACCATTAGAATAGATATTCAATAAAAGATAACCTGGGAGGGTAATTGAGTTAATATCAAGGAAAGTGCTTCAAGCTGTTAAGAAAGCCACTCAACAGCACCAACCTATTATTACTAATGATTACAATAAGAAGAGTAAAGAGCTTCCCAGATACGGAGAAGAAGGGAGAATCTAGTTTTACCTTTCTTGGTAACAGTATTAAGCAGGAAAACCGATGCAAGTTGTCATTGTTGTTGTTGTTAAGGGCCACCATGTCAGTGCCCACTGTAACTCTTTGTGGGAGCAGAAAACTTCATCTTTCTCCCTTGGAGAAGTTGGTGGTCTTAAACTACCAACCTGACCTTTTGGTTCATAGTCCAGTGATCAGCCTACAGAGTAACCACAAATTCTTCCCTAATAGCTGAAGTTTACTTCTTGTATCTTTAGACATAGAGAATCATCAGCAAACAGTTAACAAAGAAGTAGTGGGAGGGAACCCAAATGTCCACTAGAAGTAGGAGCGTCAGCATTGTGCTGGGGCATGAAGGTCGATATTAGACAGCAATGTTGTGAAATTGGGACTTAGTTTGCAAACATCTGTGTCATCAGTCTGTTGGCTATTGACAAGATTGGAGCACAAGATCTGACCAACTTCTTTCTAATTCAAAGTAGGAACCATTTGCCATTCCTCATTTCAGAGTTCATACACATTTTAGGGAAATTGTTCTAGGAGAAAACAACAGGGAATAGGTGGAGAGAGTACCTCCCTAAGACTACAAATTATTTTGAGCAAGCAGGAAGGAGAAGATGTTCAATTTGAAGACAGCCAGTTAATAAAAAGTTTTGAACAAAGTTCTGGTATACCTAGCCTCATTCCAAGCCTAGAAAAATAAAATCGAACAAGAACTTTTTTTTTCTGAGCACACATTTCTATTCTTAATGAAGTTGAGACTAGGCACCAAGGTATTAGGACATTTTTACTCATATGTCCTCAATTTCATTTGCATTATGAACTTATTGTCATCAGGCACACTACAGCTAGAGCTGATTCAGAGCAATCCCACGAACAACAGAATGAAATACTGCCTGGCCCTACACCATCCTCACAACTGTCCTGACTTTGAGTCTATTGTTCCAGCCGTCTTGTCAGTCCACGGTGCTGAGAATCTTCCTTCTTTGGTTTGATCCTCTATTTTATCGAGCATGATGTTCTTCAGAAGCTGGTCCCTCCTGATCACATGTCCAAACTATATAAGGTGAATCTCATCCTGTTCAATTCTGAGGAGCATTAGGGCTCTACTTCTTCCAAGAAAAAATGTTTCTTTTTCTGGTTTGTTAACACGTCCCCTCGACTCAGTTCCGACTCACAAGAGAGAAAGCAGTGCCCAGTCCTTCACAATTGTCTCTGCCCCTGTGTCGATTAATCTAATTGGGGGTCTTCCTTTTTTTTCGCTGACCCTCCACTTTACCAAGCTTGATGTCCTTCTCCAGGGACTGTTCCCTCCCGATAATATGCCAGAGGCCCTTAACAAAGCCTTGCCCTCCTGGCTTCTAAGCAGTATTCTGGCTGCACTTCATTTAACATACACTTATATGTTCTTCTGGCAGTCTGTGGCAATTTTAATATTTTTCTTTAACACCAAAATTCAAATGCACCGATTCTTCTCCAGTCTTCTTTTTATATTGTCCAACATTCATTTAGGCAGGCCCACCTTAGTCCTCAAACTGACGTCTTTGCTTTTGAACAATTTAAAGAAGTCTTGTGCAGTAAAATTGTCTAACGCAATACATTATTTGATTTCCTGACTGCTGCTTCCATGAGTGTTGTTGGGTGAATCGAGCAAAATGAAGTCTTGGATAACTTCAATCTTTCTCCATTTATATGGATGTTGCTTATTGGTCCAATGGTGGGGGTTTTTATTTTATTACATCGAGATGCAACCCATACTGAAGGTTGTGGTCTTTGATCTTCATCAGTAAATATTGTAAGTCCTCTTTGCTTTCAACAAGCAAGGTTGTATCATCTGCATATCAAAGGTTGTTAATGAGTCTTTCTTCAGTCCTGATGCCATGCTCTTCATATAATCCATCTCCTTGACACACACCTTTCCTAATTTTAAACGATTCAGTTTTTGCTTATTCTGTTTCAACAACTGCCTCTTACTCTATGTACAGGTTCCTCATGAGCACAATTAAGTGTTCCAGAATACTTATTCTCCACTATGTTGTCCATACTAGGAGCTCTGGTAGCGTAGTGGTTACGAATCGGGCTGTGAACCTTAAGGTGAGCGGTTCGAAACTACCAGCCGCTCCGCGGGAGAAAGATGAGGCTTTCTACTCCCGTAAAGATTTACACCCTTGGAAACCCTGTACAGGGTCGCTATGGGTCGGAACCGACTCGATGGCACTTAACAACAACAACAACAATGTTGTCCATAGCTTGTCATGATCCATACACTCAAAAGCCTTTGCATAGTCAATAAAGCACAGGTAAACACCTTTCTGGTATTCTCTGCTTTTAGCCAAGATCCATCGGACATCAGCAATGATATCCTTCATTCCACTTCCTCTTCTGAATCCAGCATGAACATCTGGAAGTTCTCTGTCAGTGTATGGTTGTAGCCATTTTTTAATTATCTTGAGCAAAATTGTACTTGCAGTCAATATTAATGATATTGTCTGATGAATTCTGCACTCCGCTGTGTCACCTGTCTTTAGAATGGGTACAAATATGGATCTTTACCAGTCAGTTAGCCAGATAGTTGTCTTCCAAATTTTTTGGCATAGATGAGGGAATGCCTCCAGTGCTACATCAGTTTGTTGAAAGACTTCTATTTGTATTCCATCAATTACCAGGACCTTGTTCTTTGCCATTGTCTTCAGTGCACCTTGGACTTCTTCCTTCAATATCCTTGGCTCTAGATTACATGCTACCTTTAGAAATAGTTGAACCATTTCTTTTTGGTACAGTGACTCTGTGTTTTCCTTCCATCTTCTTTTGATGCTTTCTGCATCATTCAATATTTTTCCCATATAATCCTTCAATATCACAAGTTGAAGCTTGAAATTTTCTTCAATTCCCTCAGCTTGACAAAAGCTGAGCATGCTCTTGCATTTTGGTTTTCTAACTCTAGGTCTTTGCACTCTTCGTTACAATATTTGGCTTTTTCTTCTAGAGCTGCTCTTTGCAATTTTCTATTCAGTTCTTTTACCTCCCCATTTCTTCCATTTGCTTTAGCATCTCTATGCTGAGAGCAAATTTCAGAGTCTCTTCTGACATCCATTTTGTTTTTTTCTTTCATTCTTGTCTTCTTAATGATCTTTTGGTTTCTTCCTGTATGATGTTCTTGATGTCATCCCACAAGTCTTTTGGTCTTTGGCCTTTAGTGCCTAATGCATCAAATCTGTTCTTCAGATGATCTCTAAATGCAGATGAGGAATGTTCAAGGTCATATTTTGACTCTCATGGACTTGTTTTAATTTTTTTCAGCTTCAGCCTGAATTTGCATAAGAGCAATTAATGGTCTGTTGCACAGTCTGCTCTGGCCTTATTTTGGCTGATGATATGGAGCTTTTCCAGTGTCTCTTTCCACAGATGTAGTCATTTTTATTTCTGTGTATTCCATCTTTTAAGGTCCATGTGTGCAGTCATCTTTTATGTTGTTTAAAAAACGTATGTGCAATGAAGAAGTCACTAGTCTTGCAAAATTCTATCATGCAAACGCCAGCATCATTTCTATCACCAAGGCTATATTTTCCAACTGCTGATTTTTCGTCTTTGGTTCCAAACTTTACATTTCCATTGCCTGTATTTATCAATACATCTTGATTGTATATTTAATCAATCAATTTCAGATTGAGAACATTGGTAAAATTCTTCAATTTCATCATCATTGGCTTTAGTGGTTGGTGCAGAAATTTGAATAATAATGGTATTAACTGGTCTTACTTGTAGGTGCATGGATATTAACCTGTCATAGGCAGCATTGTACTTCAAGACAGATCTTGATTTTTTTTTTTTTTTTTATGATGATCAGTGTGATATCATTCCTCCTCATTTTGTCCTTCCTGGCATAGTAAGCCATGTGATTGTCAAATTCATAATGGTCAATGGCAGTCCATTTCAGCTCACTAATAGACTAATAGAATGTCAATGTTTATTCATTTCATTTGATTATTGACAATTTCCAATGTTCCTAGATTTATACTTCATATATTCCATGTTCTGATTATTAATGGATGTTTCCAGTTGTGTTACTTCATTTTGAGTTGTGCCCCATCAGCAAATGAAGATCTCTAATGCTTTACTTCATTCATGTCTTCACAGTCAAATCTATTTTGTGGAGGCAGCTCTTCCTCAGTATTGTTTCGACTGCCTTCTAACCTGAGTGGCTTCTGATATTATATCTGGCAATGTTCCACTTTGGCTCATAAGGTTTCATTGGCTAAGTATTCAGAAGTAGCCTGACTCCCCTTACTAGTCTGTCTTAGAAACTCCACTAAACCTGTCCACCACAGGTGACTCTGCTTGTGTGTAAACTACCAGTAACATAGCTTTCTGCATCACATCAAGAAATTAATCATCACAGTGTGACAAACTGACAGACGAGTGGTGGGTTCTTCTGGTATTCCATGGCAGAGTCAATGTTCTTCACCATCACTGTAATTCAAACACAGGTCACAGAGAATATATTCATGAAGTTTCATGGAATTCTGGTTCCATTTCAATGTCTACTTGATCACCTACTATAAACCCCTGTGTTTCTGTCCTTTGATTATCATATTGCTTTCTTCTTATCCTCCCAATCTCAGTTCTTGTAAGAGAAATCCTCATGGACTTTCTGGTCCAAAGTGCTTACCAATCTCCGTCCTGCTTTTTTTTTTTTTTTTGACAGATTATAGTGATAATTACTTTGTTATCTGTCTTTTTTTGACTAGAATGTTTGGAAATAAAGTCCTTTTCATCTTGTTACTATCTTTATCTTTTGTGTTGAGAAGAGAATCCACACCAAAGTAAATGCTGATTTTTTTAAATGAATGAATCGATAAAAGAACACTAGCCTGAGATAAAATGTCTGAAGTATGAGAGATAAAGTCTCCCTAGCTTTTAGGGAGCATTCTGACTGTACTTTGTCCAACACAGATGTTTGTTCTTTTGGCAATCCATGGTACTTTCAATATTCTCCTCTAACACCAGAACTCAACTGCATCAATTCTCCTAGTCTTCCTTATTCACTGTCCAACTTTCACATGCATTTTAGGCCATTGAAAATAGCATGGCTTGGGTCAGGTGCACCTTAGTCCTCAAACTGAGATCTTTGCTCTTGAATACTTCAAAGAGGGCTTGTGTAGCAGATGTGCCTAATGCATTACATTGTTTGACTTCTTGACTACAGCTTCCATGAGTGTTGATGGTTTATCTCAGCAAAACAAGGTTTTTGAAAACTTCAATCTTTACTCCATTTATCTTGATGTTATTTATTGTTGCAGTGGTGAGCATTTTTGTTTTCTTTACACTGAGGTGCTAGACATCATGCTTGGTAAAGTGTGGGTCAGTGAAGAAGAGGAATACTCTCAATGAGATGGATTGGCACTGTGGCAGCAGCACTGGGCTCCAGTGTAGCGAAGATTGTGAGGTTGGTACAGGACCAGACAGTGTTTTGTTCTGTTGGGCATAGGGTCACTAGACAGCACCTGACAACAACAATAATCTGAGGTAGAAGGCTATTCTTAATTCTTATTCCTGAAGGATGCCTCCTTTCTCATTTGTTGACAAACAAACAACAGTAACAACAACACATTTCACAAATAAAGTCAACCAAAGAAAAAATCAAACATTAAGAATAAAACAAATAAATGATCAATTAATCATTAATAATACTTTAACCACCTCTAGACTGCAAAGCCGTTTGAACTGCAAGGTCAGTGATTCAAGCTCACCAGGGTTGCTATGGCTCAGAACCAACTCTATGACACTTAACAGCAACAACAAATGTATAAAGGGAGTCCTGGTGTGGTGCTGTGGGTTAATGTGCCAGACTGCAAACCTGTTTGAACTGCAAGGTCGGTGGTTAAAGCTCACCAGCTGCTCCTTGGAAACCTTATACAGGGTCACTATGGGTCAGAACCAACATGGCAGCGCTTTATAACAACAACAATGTATAAAGGGAGTTCTGGTGTGGTGTTCTTGGATAAGCACTGTTTTGCTAATCACAAGGTTGAAGGTTCAAACACACTAACCACTCCTTGGAAACCCTATACAGGGTCCCTATAGTTGGAACTGACTCAATGGCACTTAAAAACAACTGTATAAAAAGTATGGTGACTCTGTAGGATAAGCACTGGACTGCGAGCCACAAGGTCGGCAGTCTGAGCCCACCAAAAGAAAGATAAGCCTTTTTGCTCCTGCAAAAATTGGTGTTGTCAGGTGCCATCGAGTCGGAACCGACTCACAGCAACCCCATGCACAGCAGAACGAAACAATGTCCGATCCTGGGCCAACCTCACTACTGCCGCCACACTTGACACCATCAATTATGTCACCTGGATGATCCATCTCGTTGGGGATCTTCCTCATTTTCCCTGACCCTCCACTTTATCCAGCATGACATCCTTCTCCAGCGACTGTTCTCTCCGGACAATGTGTCCAAAGTATGAGAGACGAAGCTTAGCCATCTTGGCCTCCAAGGAGCACTCTGGTTGCACTTCTTCCAAAACAGATCTATTGGTTCTTTTGGCAGTCCATGGCACTTAATAAAAATACCAACTATAAAAATAAAAAAAGGAAAGAAATCCTGTTGTGGATAGCATTGGACTACTCTTCAAAATCAGGGGTTCAAACTGACTAACCCTCCTTGGAAACTTTATTCAGGGTTACTATGAAGTGGATCTGACTTGAAGATACTTAACAATAACTGTAGGAAATGGGACCCACTGTCCCGGGGATGAAGGGCTAGACACGGTCAGAAAGGTGGTCATTTTGAACCTACCAACTGTTCCCTGGGAGGAAGACACAGCAGTGTTACAGCCTTCGAACCACTCCGAGGCATTTCCATTTTGTCCTGTATGGTCACTGTGAGTCAAAATCAGCTCAGCAAAAATAGGTTTGATTTGTTTTCATTTATTGCAAAATAATAATATTTTAAAAGCTGAACAATGAAAAAGGCAGATTTGACCTATTTGAATATTAATGTTGATGAAGAATACTGACTATGCCACAGATTGCAAGGAGAATAAACAAATCACTTATGGAGAAAGCAGAGACAGAATGTTCCTTAGGAATGAGACTGGAGAGACTTTGTTTCACTTACTTTGCTTACGCAGGACACGCCAACAAGGAAAAGGACATCATGGTTGGGAACGTTGAGGGCCAATGAAAATGCAGGAAAACGTTTATGAGATGAATACACACAATAACTTTTAAAATGAACTCAAACGTAGCAACCATTGTGAGCATGTTGTTGTTGTTGTCAAGTGCCGTTGAGTCAATTCTGACCCATAGCGACCCTGTATAGGGTTTCCAAGGAGCAGCTGGTGAGCTTGAACCGCTGACCTTGCAGTTCAAACAACTTTGCAGTCTGGCGCATTAACCCACAGCGCCACACCAGGACTCCGTGAGCATGTTGTAGGACCAGACAATTCTATTACATATAAGACTGCCATGACTCGATGGCAGCTAACAGCTAATAACATCAGTGCAAATAAATAAATAGGCAACAGACAAATCAACCAATCAAGAATGAATCCAATTGTAATTGTATCCCCTATTATAAGACCCAAGTATTTGCTGAATGGTAGTGGTGGTTATGTGCCGTGGAGTCGGTTCCGACTCATAGCAACCCTGTATAGGGTTTCCAAGGCTGTCGATATTTATGGAGAAAGCCTCATCTTTCTCCTGTGCAACAGCTGGTAGTTTTGAACTGCTGACCATAAGATTAGCAGCCCTATTTGTAACAACTACACTACCAGAGCTCCCATTCATGGAGGACCATCTACAATTCTGTCCACCATCCCCAACTTTTCTCTGGTGATTTCTTCATCTGCTCCTTCTGCCCAGAGGAATGCTCTCCCCAGAATTCTACCTGTCCAGGTCTTCAGTAGTGATGTCTGTGACACAGACCAATAATTGTAGCCATCTGTCTCCTAGTAGTAAGAAGAGCAGCTGCCTTCTCACCAGAGACTCCCAACGGTTCCAAGATGGCTTCTTCCTTTCCTCTCTGGAGATGCAAGTACAGTCTCAGACACATAACAGAAACAGTGCCGATCTTTCTGATTCTTGTCAGGCCCACAAACAGCCAAATTATGGGTAATTGTGAGCAGGCTTTGAAGTCATTGCTCCCGCCAAGCTTTAGTCTTTGAATGGCTAGGCTGAGTGATTGAAAATCCCAGATGACAGGCAGGCAGGCATGGAGAGTTGTTTATAACTCTTGCTCATCCACGAAAATCCCTAGGCCAGGAACAAAACTCTCTGTTTGAAGGAGAGCACGTTTCTTCCACAGCTGAAAATAAATGTGTTTTGGGGGAAATCTAGGCAGGGCTTGTGGGTAACATGGCCTGTAGGATGAGGGAAGGCATGGTGTGTATGAGTGACAACTAGTAGTCATTCATTAAACCTGGGAGGTCCCTGTCTGGCAATCAAGGCTGGGGGCCACAGACATTTCGCTGTTTCTCCAACTGCAGGATGTGATTAGTTATGACATTTGCAGAAATCAACCTCTCTTTGCTGGATTTGATTACCACCAGACATTGCATCCCTATTTGAGGCTAAGGTCCTATGTTACCAGACACCTAGGAAGATGGGGACCAGACCATATGCCTCAGAATTCAAGCTGGCAGCCCTCAGATTGAATACCCAAGGACTTAAGGACCCTAGCCGGACTAAGGAGATCTCATGATTGCTAATCGTCTTCAACACCCAACTGTTCTTATGTAAGAGCTTCAGGTAAGACAATGCAACAGGAATGGATTTCCCCTATCCTCTGTTTTCCTCAATATCCAGAATATACATTATGCTACTCATTTATTTTAAAATGTGAACTGAATCCTTTCTGGACACCAGACCCAAGTTACAAGAAAGGCATGCACAGGAAACTAGTTGCGAGGTCCCACCCCTCAGCTGCTGCTTCTTTTCAGTCAGAAATAGTCACAGAGGTGATAAGAATGATGGGATTTGATGAGTCTGTACCCTTGGTAAGTAGGATTGAGAGTCTAGAGACTGTAGTCACGTGTTGTGTTCTGAGTTCTGGAGAAGATTTGGTCCAAGTGGAAACCATAGATGGTTAGAGGGTGATATCCAGGTATAGGTTAGAGAAGAGAGAATTAAAAGAATGCTTTAACTCATTAAAAAAAAGAAAGAAAGAAAGAAAAAGAAATGAAAACACTATTAAAGACTACTAGTTCTCAAGGTGGGATTGTAGGCAAAGTCTGAAAGGTGTAATAAAATTTATAGACTTATTCTCCAAGAAAATAATGTACATAAACAAACTCAGATTTGGACTACAATTCCAACATCCCTATAGCAACTGCAGGGCAATAATCGTGAAAATCTGTAGTTTGCATTCCCTTTAAGGAGTGCTGATAACATAGTGCTTAACCGCTAGGCTACTAACAAAACATTTGGTAGTTTGAACTCACCAACTGCTCCATGGGAAAAAGAGGTGGAGACCATGTAAAACTGAGCTCCTCAGGGACAGTTCTACTCTGTCCCCTGTGCTAATGAGGAGTCAGAATCAACTCTAAGGCAGTGAATTACTTCCATTGATCTTTAGAGAAGTGTTTCTCAGCATATACCAATAGGCTTTGAGCCAACTACAGTAGTAACAGTAGTAACAACTAAGATGTTTGCTTAGAATGCAGATTCCGGGGGTACCATTTGAGGCTGATAAAAAATTTATTGATGTAGCATTCAAAAACTAGACAGTGAGGAAAGAGGACAGAAGAAGAATTGAAGCATTTTATGGTGTTGGTGAAAAATACTGCCCCAAGAATCAATAAATCCATTTTTTATGGAAGAAATAAGAAAAAAGTTGGAACGTTCCTTAGAAAGGGGGAAGGAGAGACTGCCTCCTGCTTTGGAGATGCCATCAGGAAAGACCAATCGCTAGAAAAGGAATCATATTTGGTGAAGTAGAGGGTCAGTGAAAATGAGGGAGCCTCTTAATGAGACAGACTGACAGTAGCCACAATAATACACTCAACATACCAACGGTTTCCAAGATGGCGCTCTACTGCCATTGTCTTCTGTTGTGAAAAAGATTGCCCTGGGTCTGAGTGGACACCAAGACAAGTAACAGTAAGCGCAATATCATAGTTTTAACAGCCACATCTGTGTAATCCCAGTAAAGTCAGATCTTTCAGAGATCCTTTGAAGATCCTGGTACATATCCCCTAAGTCCTGGGCTTCATCATCCATTCATTAGGACTCATTGTGACCCAATCCTTTGAAATTAGGGATGGTACACACCTACGTCTCCTGAATGTCCTATGGAGTGTCACTCAATGACAACCACCCAGTTAGAAGACCTTGATTCTGGCCTCTCCCATGAGTTCATACAATGAACATCACACTATTATACCTCTGAAATTCCTTTGGGCTTGTCTTGCCTGCTCAGGAGTGTTAAAAATCCCTGGGGGTTGCTGTCGTCTAGTTTCTCACCTTGTATCCCTCAGGTTTCTGGGCACCTAGTATGTGCTTTGTTATTGGTGGTGGTATCAGAAGCTGTAGTATAACTTTTGACTCATAAAAACCCATGTGATGGAGTAGAACTGTCCAAGGGGGTTTTCTAGACAATAAAAACAGCCATCTTTACGGAAACAAATCTCCAGGTCTGTCTTCTGTGGAGCCACTGGGTGGCTTTCAACAGCCAGCCTTTGGGTTGGCAGTAGAGTACTTAACATTTGCACAACCAGAACTCTTGGTAGGTACTTGCTGTTGTTAAGGGCTACCAAGTCAGTTCCAACTCTTAGCAACCCTGTATAGGCTGGCGAGCTTGAACCGCCAACCTTGCAGTTCAAACACGTCTTGCAGTCCAGTGCATTAACCCACAGTGCCACACCCAGAAGTTCTTATTGATGAGGAAAGCAGCAGTTTTTCCTTTCCTTCCAACCTTGCTCCCATTCTACCAGGATCCAAATGGATGGTTATTATTTGTCTAATTTTATTTATTTTATTTTTTTGTATTTTGTTTTGAGGCTGAGCTTGTACACTCCTGTGCCTACATCATCTGGTCTATTTTATTAAGAAATGTTTTGTTAGGTTTATCCTTAGTTTCTCTGCTCCCTCCCCAGCTTCCCCATGGTTCTTTCACAGAAAACCCTTTGTGTTGAGCAAACAGGCTCTAATCTGCACATCTCCCTCCAGCTCTGACAGCGCTGCCAGGTGAGCGTCCCGATGGCGGTCTGGAACAGCTGTTTGCATGGTTCAGAGCAGCGGGCAGTGATTGTGTGTGCCGTTCTCTTGTCTGATGGGCTCTGGGTCCAGTGTGCTCCGGAGGAAGCCACAAGCTCAAATGTTTGCTGTGCCGGCTGGAAGTCCTAAAAACAGCTGCCTGCTGATTGATGATAACTTGCATAATGAAACGGAGTGTTCAAATGCTGCCAGGCACGAGCGAGACCCTAGGAGCTTCCCTATGCACACCCTTGCCGGTTGGCCAAAGTCTTATCTTATAGTATGCAGGCAACAAAGACAGCAAGAGCTAGAGGTATCTGATCCAAAGATGCTGTCAGAGTTCTTCAGTGCTATTATAACAGAAATACCACATGGGGGATGGCTTTAACAAACAGGAAAGTGTACAGACAAAATCATTAGTTTAGTATTCAATAAATCCTACACTCTGTTTCATCTCAATGATTACAACCCCCTCCATACAATGACAGTTAAACTACTTCCTCCCTATGGTTTCTATTTCCATTCCACCCTACTTTCCATCCCTTCTCCACTTTGTCCTTAAGTAAACTTGTCCTTTGATCTTGAATGATTGACCACTCCATGGTAGGCATCCCTTACCTGTGTTATTGTCCCACCTATTTTCCTATCTACTGTTTGGCTGAAAATCCTGCCACAAGGGTGAGTGTCATTGCAGACTCTCAGGTTCCTCCAGTCTTTTTCTGATCAGTAAGCCTGGTGAATTTTTTTTTTTTTTTTTTTTTTTTTTATATATATATAATCTTCAGTTTTGTTCCACATTTCCTCCCACTCTATCCAGGATCTCTAACTTGATTCCTTTCAGAGCAGTTGGTAATGGTACCATGTAGTTCTTCTGGTCTCAAAGTCATGTTGACTGATGTTGACCTGCGCCATTGGTCCATTGGACAAGTTGATGCCAAGTATTTTCAATTCTCAGCATTCTTCTTTCTTTCGCACATGGAGAGACCAATAGTTGAACCTCAGATGGCCACTCATGAGCTTTTAAGCTCTCAGATGTTTCTCAAAGTATGATGTAGAACACTGTCTTTGTGGACTATGCTATGCCAACTGACCATGGTGAATAGATAGGCTTTTGCACTAACTTCCCTTCCATCCTTCACTCTATTCCATCCATTTTCATTACCACGAATTTAGTCAAAATCTTTACCACTTCTGATGTGATCCATTTCAGTGCATTCTAACTGGTTGCCACGCCTCACTGAAATCAATTCCCTGCACTGCAGAGATTTCTCAAATTTATAATGAATCAGGCGATTCTTCTCATGAGCTCTCTCTTTAGTTGTTTTGGGGGAACATGTCCAACCTTGTTGGCACCAAATACAAGGTCCATCATCATTTCTGTTGCTATTCAAATAAAGATAGTTGTAGTGAAGTGCCTTCGACTTGGTTCCAACTCATAGCGACCTTGTATTAGGTTTCCGAGGAGCCGATGGTGAGCTAGAACCGCCGACCTTGCGGTTCAAACTGACTTTGCAGTCTAGCACACTAATCCACAGCGTCACTAGAAAATAGTGCCTGCCAGCTTCAACGTGGACAGACATGGGTTTACATTTCCTTGAAGAGAAGCACTTCATTGTTGCCCCTTCCCTTTCTCTCCTACCCTGAATTTTGTGTTAGTACCCACACCAAACCCACTGCACAGAGTTGCTTCTGACTCATACTGACACTACATCTTTATGGGAGCAGTGTGTGCCCTTTTATGTGAGTAGTCAGCCTCATCTTTCTCCAGTGAAGCAGCTGGTGAGTTTGAACCATCAACCTTGGAGTTAGGTTAACCCACTGCATCATCAGACCATTACATTTGGTACATTGAGTTCTTCAGAATCTTAGTTATTAAAGAAGGTGACTGCAGCTCTCAAAAATGACCATCCAGAGGAATTTGAGGAATCGGTGGAGATTATGAAAGCACACTATCATGCTAGAACCTTTGAACACTCCTACAGTCAAAAAGGAGTCCTGGTGTGGCCGTGTAGGATATGTACTGGACTGCTAACCACAAGGTTGGTAGTTCAAACCCACCAATACATAGTCTTTATGAGTCACAACTGATTTAACAGCTCTTAACAACATAGTGGGGGGCAAACAAAGTGGTTTTGCTTGTCAGTTACCAATTATGGCTGACCTCAGGACCTGAAGACTCACTTTGGTTCATCCACTTCATGAGTCAACGATCTAGAAGAGTCACCTAGTGTTCCACATTCGGTCATCTTCTTGCTCTCTACCATACATATTTTCTGCTGTGCACAAAATTCTTCTGCTTTTCTCATGGCATGCATTCACTACCTTAAGACAGCACCTATGTAGGCAACCTTGGTCAAGGCCCTGAATTTCCATGTTAGTTAAGATTCCTGGGTTGTAATTTACAAAACCAAATTCAACTTCGTTAAGCAAATGGAGCATATTTCATAACTCAGATAATTGACAGATAAAATAGTCAATGTTTTCCTTAGTTATAGAACTCAGTGGTTCTCAGCTGGGATCAATTTGGTTCCCCAGGAGACACATACATAGAAAAGTCTGGAGGCATTTTTGCTGTAATAACTGGGGGGGGGGGAGCAGGTAGGGATTATCATTAACCAATCTGCAATGCACAAGGCAGTCTTTCACAACCAGGAATTATTCAACCACAGCAAAAAAACGTCTAGAGAGAGAATCTGAATCTGAGCACTCAACAGCATTAGGAATTCATTCATGTCTGGCTCTCATTTCTGCTGAAAACTGGGTTTTTGCTCTTGTCTGTGTGCCAGGAAACACACCTTCTGTCCATATCAGATTCATTTATTTCCAATCCTATGGCAGAGAAGTCTTCCCCACCAGTGCTATTTAGAAAAACACAAGGAAATTGATTGGCCATTACAAAACTTTGTTGTTCATTACAAAATCATTCACTATGGATGTTATGATAATCCCCACATAGCCCATGTCCCCACCTAGGGTGATGCTGATGGTGTAAGAGTTAGGAAGCCAGAAACTATATTATTCTCACAAAATAACAGCTTTCACCCTTTCTGGCAATCTTCTTCCTCATGGTAAAATAGAAATGATAGTTCATCTAGCAAAGCATCATTTTGATTCTTAGTTTTCATGCATGTAAATAGGTTAGCAGAGTGCTTGACACACAGGAAATGTTTAATAAATGATAAATATTATCATTGGTAGATATTTGATGATGGTGCAGACTAAAACACAGGCAAGGAAGTAACATAGAGAGTCAATCTCAAATCAGAGGGAAAAAATCAGAGCATCACATTTTTTTAAATGAAAATTAACAAACAAATAAACAGCCAACATATATATCACTAAAACTATTTTACTTTGGGTTTTGATATCCATTTTCAGACATAAGCTATTGGGCCTTTAGGTTGCTTGTTTCCCAAAGCATACCACAAACTGATTAAATATATCCAGTACTTACAATCTCAGGAGTCAATTTAAATTAGTGAAATATACACCGTTTGAAATGCTTGGAGTTCAGGTAGCATTTAAATCCTCAGCCCAATTAAGTGTGATTATTGAGTGAACACTAATACTTTACTTCAACAACATGAAGGTTAAATAAAAATTTGTTTTCAAATTAGAAGGCAACTCCCACAGTCAATTAATTAAATGTTTATTTGAGGATCTAGTTGGAGAAAACCATAAACAAACAGGAATTCTAAATATTATTTTAAGGTTAAGACTTTATATAATACTATTAACATTATATGTGGGTGATTCAGAATTGTTTTTAATCAATACTCTGGCAAACCTAAAACAGAACTTTCTGACAGGCAGAAATTGGGTCAAACAAAGGTTTGAGGCACTTGTGAATCATAGGCAATTCCTGGGTTTGGAATCCCAGAAACACTCCCACTAATTGTGGGAGTGCTTCATTCTAAGGAATCTCAATGTTCTCGCTAGCTTTATTAACCATACACAATGAAGGAATCCGGTTTTTATCAAGAGAGTCACAAACGGTAAACAAATAAGGAAACACCCTGCCACAGAGATCAATGCATGGAGAAGACAGTTAACAGAGAGAGTCATTTTTTTTTTTCTTCCCACAGGAAAAATGTATTTTATTTATTTATTTATAAAGTTTTATTGTATATTGTGTGATAGTCTACATGGGGGAATATTAGTTTTACATTCATTCCATCATACATCGTCTCATTGCCATAGTTACCATCTCGTCCACGCATCATCGCCCAACCAAAGGGTATACACTACAATCCCACCCACC
>NW_006408541.1:5944342-5946152 GCF_000296735.1 Chrysochloris asiatica | reverse complement strand
GGGAATAATTCTTGGAGCAGGGATTTGTTTCCTCTTTTGAGTTACTGCATTTATAGATGGATGTCCAGTTTATCAGACTGTATCAGATCATGCTTTTTTTCTTCTTCTTCTTCTTTCTTCTTCGGGTTGAGCTTTGTTCTTTCCATCATTGGAGCCATGGCAAGTGGGTATCATCTGCAGATGTGGGTGTTCCTGCGTCTGTCCGCCCTCTTCTTATCAGTTGGTCGCTTCCATCTCCTCTCTAGTCCTCTGTGGATGTGTCACTGACTCTGAGCCCATGAGTCCACAGGTCTTGCCTCACTGCTGGCTGACCAGGTGTCTACCTGGGCTCACCATAGTCAGCTGAATGATGCATGGCTTAGCTCATTGCTTCTTTGATATTCTTCAGTCACTGCTCTTTACGGGTGATGTGCATAGTCGCCAATCAGAACGCGTTTTCCCATTGTGTTTTATCTTGGAGTAGGATTTGCACTGAGAGGACCTGATCGCTTGTCTTGATATCTCCTGGGCAGACAGCTTGCTTGTTCTTGTGGTAACAGTCGGACTGCCCTTGTTGTTTTGTATTTTTCCTGTAGGTCTTTCTTTCAGGAAGTGTCTTCTGGTTTTCTGACTGTTCCAGGCTGGTCTGCTTGTCCTTTCAAGAGGAAAGTTTCCCTTCTCTGATGGTCTGGATGTGGTTCAGGCTTCCTTCTATAGTCTTATGCAATGCAGAGGCTCCTCATGAGACCTTCTTCACTAGATACATTGTAGCTCCATTTTAGGTATTCTAATTAGTTATAGGCAGAAGACGGATTTACAAGCTTTCTATGGTGATATTTCTGGCTATTCCTTTCACTCTCCCTCCAGTGACTGTTTTATATTATAATGCATGGAAAACCAAGGTTCAAAAGTCAGCCAAGTATCTCAACATTATTCCACACCTTTCCCCATTCCAACCCTGTCCCAGTCTCTGGATCCCAGAGCCCTGTTGTTCCAAGGCTGTTCCTAGATCCGTTTTTACCTCTGTCCCATTTAGCTCATTCACACCTGCCTAAATGTTCTCCCGTCTACCTTGTTCTTCCATTCCCCTCTCCCTACTTGTATATTGGCCCCCTCCCCAATACTCAAATTATCCTATGTCTATTCCCTGCCCTGTGCTCCGCCTTCTCCCCCCTCCCCCTTATCCCAACCCCTACATCCTAGCGACCTGATAGGAATCCACTTTAGTGGATTAGTATGGGTTATTTTTCTTAGTCTTTTGCAGTAGTGGTCCTATGCAGTATTTTTCCTTTAGTGATTGACTCATTTCACTCAACATAATGTCCTTAAGGTTCAACCATGTTAGGAAGTGGCATGTAGCTTCCTTGTTATTTTCAAGGTAGCATAGCAATCCATTGTGTGTATGTACCACAGCTTAGTTATCCATTCTTCAATCCATGGGCACTTTGGCTGTCTCCATCTTTTTGCTATTGTAAATAGTGCAGCTATGAACATTGGTGTGCATATATCTTCCCGTGTTGTGGCTCATTTGTCTTGTGAGTAAATACCAAGTAGAGGAATTGCTGGATCGAATGGTATTTCTATTTTCAACCTTCTGAGGAAGCGCCATATTGCTTTCCAGAAACGTTGGACCATTTTGCAGTCCCACCAACAGTGCAGGAGTGTCCCAGTCTCTCCACATCCCCACCAGCATTTATTGTCCTCAACTTTTTTTATCTTTGCTGTTATTGCTGGTGTGAGATGGTATCTCATTGTTGTTTTGATTTGCATCTCTCTAATGGCTAGTGATTGTGAACACCTCTTCATATGTTTGTTGGCTGCCCGGATCTCC
>NW_006408541.1:5937556-5941027 GCF_000296735.1 Chrysochloris asiatica | reverse complement strand
TAAGTTATATTTCTCTTCTCCCTGGCTGCTCTTAGTATTTTTTCCTTGTCTTTGGTTTTGGAGACCTTGATTATTATATGTCTTGGAGATTTTCTTTTGGGGTCTATCCTTTCTAGGGTATATTGGGCTTCTTGAATGTATATTTTCTCATCTTTAATGATGTTAGGGATGCTTTTCTCCAGAAGCTCTTCCATTATTTCCTCTGTAGATTTCCTTGATTCTTCTTGTTCCGGAATGCCAATAATTCTTACATTATTCCTCTTCATGTTATCCAGCATGTATCTTAGATTGTCTTCAGATTGTTTTATCTTTTTAGCTGTTTGCTGTTCTATCTTGGCTGTACTGACAGATTTGTCTTCCAGCTCACTAGTTCTGGCTTCCACCTCTTCCAGTCTGCTCCTTTCCAGTTTCAGACTATTGTCTATTTCTGATATCTTATTATTGATCATCTGGACATCTTTTTGCAGGCTTTGAATTGTTTCCAGTGCTGTGTCAGTCCTATTAGATTGTTCCTGCAGGATTCTTGTTACTTCTTCCTTGTTTTCCTCAACCCCTTTTCAGAGTATTTGAATTTGTTTCCATATCATTCTTCTGAATTCCCTCTAAGGCAAATCCAGAACCCGCTCTTCCTTCTCTATAATATCTTTGTCTGTCTCCAGCTCATTTGTATCTGCTGCCTTTTTCTGCTTTTGGAGATGCTTCACTAATGTTAATTGTTTCTTGTTGGGCATGATTATTCTTATTTTGTTGTAATTATTATTGCTACGATCAGGAGGTAGACATCTGATGACATCCGAGAGTCACCGTATTTCTGTTGTTCTCTTTGCCCTGAATAAACTTTTTTTTTTTTTTTTTTTCTGCCTGCTACACTCCTTGAGATTTCAAGCTAGGGCAGAGAACTCTCCTGTGGCTTTTGTCCATTTGAGATTCTCTGTTTGGGCTGGCTCTAGCCCCACCCTCAAAGCTCTACAGGAGCTGGGGCAGTCGCTGCCCACAGTGGTGGGTGAAAGTTCAAAATGCCAGAAATTCCTCTGTGGCATGATTTTTTTTTAAAGCGAGTAGAGGAGGCAGATGTCATGAGCTGTATGGTGATTTGGGGGTTTTGAGTCCGCTTCCGGACAACTTCCTCTGTGAGATCTCCCCCTTTGTCCTTGGAGCCCTCCTTAACCCGTGTCATCTTGCCTCAGTGGGGTACCGGAAGTCCAGAAAGAGTCATCTTGCTGGGTATGAAAATCACTGATAAATAAATGCAGAGAAGAGCCTACTAAGGAATATATACTAAGAACATGCATACCGGGCTGAAATTTTACATATTGAAATGTAGAGGAGTCTGAGAACAAAGATACTGGAAATGCCCAATATTTACTAGAGTTTCTAATGACAATTAAATAGGGAGTCCTGGTGTGACACTGCAGGACAATGCACTGGACCACAAGATTAGCTTGAGCCACAATCCATTAGCTCTTCCTTAAAAACTGCACAAGATGGCTATGAGTCAGAATTCACTTGGCAGCACTTAACAATAACTGTATTTTTGGAGTCCTGGTGTGGTGCTATAGTTAGGGGTGGTCTGCTAACTGCAAGGTGGGCAGTTCAAAGTCACCAGTTTGCTCCTTGGAAATCCTGTTCAGCGTCGCTTTGCATCGGAACTGATGTGATGGCACTCACAACAAGAGAGTCTCTATTTTAAGGAGTCCTGGTGGTACAAAGACTAAGCACTTGGCTGGCAGTTTGAACCCAGCTAAGGGCTCCACTGGAGTAAGAACTGGTGATCTGTTTCTAAAATGATTATTATTGTTAAGTGCTGACTCATAGTGACCCTGTATAGGGTTTCCAATGTTGCTCTATGTAGCATTTATGCAAGCAATCTATACACTTGTTTAAAAGACACATAGCTCATATCTTTCACCTCCCCTCTCCTTAAAAACCTTTTACTTTTTCTAGTTTATATAAATCAATTTACAACTTGAGAAATTGATATTATCCTTCCCAATTTCTTTTTTCCCTTTTATATTTAAGAAAAATGAGTCTCAAAGAATCTAAACAATTTGCCAGGGTCATACACCATAATAACATGCAACATATGACTCCAAATATTCCAAATCTCATTAAATTTGGAGGATAAATATGTGTTGTTTCATTAAAGAGCATCAAATGCCCTCAGTATGTGTTTCTAATTTCCCAGGAAAACAATCATCAATGGAGGATCATTTAATGTTACAGATGTCCATTGCATATGTAGACACTTTTAAACTTAAAGAATGAAGAGGACCATATTGTCTATTACCTATAAATACTCTAGCATAGCTAGCTGTCTTGTTGCACAAAGTGAAGAGCAGACTACAGGACAAGACTTGATGATTTCAGCTTGTGAAATATTCAAATTGGCTATCTAGATGTCATTTTTTAAATTCTTTGACTAGAAAAACATTTTTTTTTAAATTTTGAACCAAGTTTTTTTATCCAAATATTTAGTCAATACATAGAATTAATATGGTGATACAGTGGGTTTAGCTCTCAGAAAGTTGAGTAATTCAAACTCACCAGTCACTCCTTGGGAGAAAGATAAGGTAGCTTGCATCTGTAAAGATTGAAAACTTTGGAAACACAAGGGTGACGTTCTACTCTGTCCTTTGAGTCCCTATGAGTCAGAATTGACTCAACAGGAGTAGGTTTGGTTTTTATTTTTTTCTCCTTCTCAATTCAAAAAGCCAGAAGAAGTGCTGGGAGGATAGAGTATAGCTGGGACATTTTTGGAAGCCCCAGAAGTGGAAGAAATGAGTTAGTTCTTTTTTTTAAAAGGACAGATTATCAGTTTTACATTCAACAAATCATAGACTTTGTTTCACTACAATGATTATAATCCCCTCCATGTACCATCAGTTAACAGCATTTCTCTCTATTCACTTTAGCTCCTTTAACATATATAATAATTTACACCACCAAAGGGCACTTCAAATCTGCCTCCTGGCCACTATCTCTTAGTCCCTGTCTTCCCATGAATCTACAGTCCTCAGTCGCTCCCCCATCCATGTCCCCATCTCTGCCTCCATCTCTGGTGTCGCTGCTTCTCTGGATAGGGTCCCTCATTCCACTTGTGTTCTTCTGCCTTGATGGTCCTAGGGTCCTCTGTTTCTGGACTTTAAGATTAACTACTGCCCCATTTTTGTTACAAAACTTCTACCTTTACAATTGTGGCAATCACAATTAGTCATGATAAAAATTACTCACTATTAAATTATAACAACTGCCTCTTGGTCCAGGTATAGATTTCTCAGAAGCACAATTAAGTGTTCTGGAATACTCATACTTTTCAATGTTGTCCATAGCTTGTCATGATCCACACAATCGAAAGCCTTCGCATAGTCAATAAAGCATAGGTAAACATCCTTTTGATATTCTCTGCTTTCAGCCAAGATCCATCGGACATCTGCAATGATATCTCTCATTCCACAGCCTCTTCTGAATCCA
>NW_006408541.1:5915531-5937231 GCF_000296735.1 Chrysochloris asiatica | reverse complement strand
AACCGTTTCCTTTTGGTACAATGACTCTGTGTATTCCTTCCATCTTTTCTTGATGCCCTCTGCATCATTCAATAATTTGCTACTTGGAGGCCAAGATGGCTAGGCTTTGTCTCTCATACTTTGGACACATTGTCCGGAGAGAACAGTCGCTGGAGAAGGATGTCATGCTGGGTAAAGCGGAGGGTCAGAGAAAAAGAGGAAGATCCCCAACGAGATGGATCAGCCAGGTGACATCATTGATGGCGTCAAGTGTGGTGGCAGTAGTGAGGTTGGCCCAAGATCGGACATTGTTTCGTTCTGCTGTGCATGGGGTCTCTATGAGTTGGTTCCGACTCAATGGCACCTGACAACAACAACAACATTGAATCATAAAAATCTTATCCCCATTTTTTTTTTTTACCAGACCCATCTAGATGAGATGAAAACTATTCAGTGGGTACTCTTTTTCCTCACACACACTATTAACGTAAACTCCCCCCTTGAAACCTTGTAAACCAGTCGCTTCATGCCTTTATCGCCCCCTCATTTTAGGTAGCCAAAGTCTAAGTTGGCCATCCCTATCAACCCTCTATACAAAGGTAATAGCATTGATATTTGATGTGAAGACTCCTTCCCTCTCTGTTGGTATACTCATGGAGTTACTACCTCCATGAGTATAGGTCAGGTTCATCAAAATGTAGCAATTAACCCATGTTTCCTTTATCAACAATTGTTTTGTTCTTCTTCTTTTTTTTTTTAATCTTCCTCTAGTTGAGTTCTGCTCATCAAGCCATCTAGACTAGATCAAATGGGTACTACTGAAACTTTGGGTGTTCTTGTGCATCTCCCCTCAATTTATATCAGCTGGAAGCTTCACTCTCAGCTCTAGCCCTCTATGGCTATGTCTTTGTTCATAGGCTCAGGTATTCCCAGATCTTACCACACTTTGGGCCAATCAGCCCTTCCCCTTATCTCTCTCATCTCCTGGTCAACAGGAGTCTGTGGAACATGGTTGAACTTAGCCCATTTCTTCAACACTGCCTTTCCCCCTCTTTCACTCACCAGTAGACCAATGTCATCAAAAAGCTTACATGCCTGCTTAGGTGTTCCTTTTGAATTCAGTCTTAGAGTGGCGGTTTCTACTGAAGGAACTTGATTGCTTGTCTTGATGGCTTCCCAGCAAACAACTTGCTTATTCTTGTAGTAACCAGTCTTACTGCCATTTTTGTTTTGGGTTTTTCCTGATGATCTTTCTTTGAAGATGTATCTTCTGTCATTTTAGCTGTTCCAGGCTGGTCTGCTTGTCCTTTGCAGTGTGAATGTCCCACCTCAGAAGGTTCTGGATGAGGCTCAGGATTCCACCTAAGGTCCTATACACTGCAAAGGCTCCACAGGAGGTCTATTTCACTGGGCAAATTCTAGAAGCCCTATTAGGTATTCCAGTCAGTTTTAGGCTGAAGATGGGCTTACAAGCTTTCTGTAATCATGTTTCCTGACATTCCTTTCTATCCAGCTCAAGTGTCCATTTTACAATAGTAGTTAAGGGAAGCCAATATACATAAGACAATCAAGCATCTTAATATTATTTCCCCGCTTAAAACTATGTCTAGATGTAATTTTATGGATCCCCTTTGTTCAAGCCCATCATTATAATGGGATCACTTGCCATTAAGAAGCAGGTGTTTTATTTGACACAAGGTAACATGATATATCAACTCCTCCCACTTCTAATTCCAGTCTGTTATTAAATTTGAATGATAACTTACTTTATCCAGAGCAATTGTCTACTAGTAATTCACATATTTCTCAATTGTGTATGATGAAATGTTTTAAAATCAATAAAACCAATTTATGAATCACCTGTGATGACAGCAAAATAAACAAAAATGAATAATCCCTGGAAAACATCATTGTTGAATGATCGTGGTACAGTTTTATTTTAGTAGCGCTACTTTTTTCTTCTTCCTCCCTCATCACCCTCCCACCAAAGATTTTTTTTTTTTTTAAAGGAGTTTTCAGAGTGGAGTTCAGGTCACTACAATACCATATATGAATAAATCCATTCACATATGACCCCATAGCTGTGTTCATGAAGTAGATATGCAGTTAAAGTCCACCTGTGAGAGTTTCACTATGGTCTTTGTAAATTATCCAGTCCCTTTCTAGGTCAAACAAAAGATACTAAGTTCAAAGTACAGATTAAATAACTTCCTTTTCTTCAGTGAAAAAGAAAGACATTTAAAACATTGATTTTTACATTCAGGTCAATACATGCTCTTTTTTATTTTCTGAAGGAAATGAAAACAAAAGGTACAGTAATAAGATGAAACAGAACTTGTTTACTTTTATGAAACTATACTTAGCTCACCGTAAGTTTCCAGCAAAGCCTCTGCTTTCAGGATCACTCTGTCGAAATCAAATGACAACCACTAAGTTGTTTGGAGCCCTCTTGGATCTTGCTGCCCATTTACCATCCCTCATCTAGTCTCTGGTATCTGACACCCCATTGTACAATATTGTTGCTCTCATTTGCAGTGTAGTTTATCATTTGAAATCGCTGGACTTCAAAAGATTGACAAATATATTAACGTGGATGGACTCCTGGTGTGGCACTGTAAGAACAGCACTGGACTGGGAAGCACAATGTTGGTGGTTCAAATCCACCAGATGCTCCTTGGAAAGCCTGTACAGTTTCACTCTGAGTCAGAACCGACTTGACAGCTGGAACTGACTTAGCAGCACTTGCCAATAACAACAAAAGCAATAGGAGTAGGATTTTTAGTGAAGTTCTTAAACACACGAGGGCATTAATGCAGGTTGTTGTTGTTAAGACCTGTCAAGACAATTCCGACCATAGTGACCTTGTATAGGGTTAGCAAGGAGTAGTTTGTGGGTTTGAGCTGTCAACCTTGTGGTTCCCAGTCCCATGCTTTTCCTGGAATGCCATTCCAGGACTGCCTTTATAAGCGTACTTGTGTTTTGCTTTCATGTACATGTGTTTCACTGGAGGTATATGTATATGTATGTATGTATGTATTGTGTTTAAGTGCCATTGAATCAGTGCCAACCCATAGCGATCCTATATAGGGCTCCCAAGGGGCAGCTGGTGAGTTTGAACTTCAGATCCTGTGGTTAGTATTTCAGTTTTTATTCTACAGCACCATGCCAGGACTATATGGTGTTGTTATTGGGTGTCATCAAGTCGATTCTGATCTACAGAGACCCAATGTACTACAGAATGAAACACTACCCAGTCCTGCACCAGCCTTTCAATTGCTGTTACGATTGAGCCGGTTGTTGCTGCCACTGTGACAATTCATTTCATTGTGGGACTCCTTCTTTTCTCTGCCCCTCCACTTTACCAAGAATGATATTTTTCTCCAGGGACTGTTTTTTTTTCTGATGATATTTCCAAAGTACGAGAAATGAAGTCTGGCCATCTTGACTTCTAAGGAACATTCTGGTGTACTTCTAACACAGATTTGTTTGTTCTTCTGGCGCACCATGGTGCTTTTAATATTTTTCTGCAACACTATAATTCAAATGCATCAATTCTTTTTCAGTCTTCCTTATTTATTGTCCAACTTTCACATGCATTTGAGGCTATAGAAAATGCCATGGCTTGAGTCAAGCACACCTTAGTCCTCAAACTGACATCTTTGCTGTTGAACAATTTACAGAGGTCTTGTGCAGCATATTTGCCTACTGCAAGACATCTGTTGATTTCTTGATTGCTCTTTCCATGAAAGTTGAGGGTTGTTCCTAGCAAAATGAAGTCTTTGACAACTTCAATCTTGTCTCCATTTATATGGATGTTGTTTATTGGTCCATTGGTGAGGATTTTTGTCTTCTTTGCATTGAGATGTAAACCATACTGAAGACTGTAGTCTTTGATCTTCATCACTAAATATTTTAAGTCCTCTTCACTTTCAGCAAGCAAGATTTTACCATCTACATATCTCAGGTTGTTAGTGAGTCTTCCTCCAATCCTGATGACATGTTTTTCTACATATAATCCAGTTTCTTGGATTATTTATTCAGCATACAGATTGAATAAATACAATGCAAGGATATAACCCTGGAACACACTTCTCCTAATTTTAAACCATTCAGTGTTCTCTTGTTTTATGCCTCTTGGTCTATGTTCCTGTTCCTCATGAGCATAATTAAGTGTTCTAGAATACTCATTCTCCACAATGTTGTCCATGGCTGGTTATGATATGCGTAATAGAAAGACTTTGTGTAGTCAATAAAGCACAGCTAAACATCTTTCTAGTATTCTCTGCTTTCAGCCAAGCTCCATCTGATGTCAGCAATGATATCCCTCATTTTGCAACCATTTCTGATTCCAGGAAGTTCTCTGTCGATGTATGATTACAATCATTTTTATATTCTCTTTAACAAAATTAGCATGCATTTGATATTAATGCATTCAGTTGGGTCACCTATCTTTGAAATGGGCACAAATATGGATCTCTTCTTATCATTTGGTCATGCAACTGTCTTGTAAATTCCTTGGCATAAATGAGTGAGTGCCTTCAGTACTGCATCAGTTTGTTGAAATATTTCAATTTGTATCCCATCAATTCCCAGTGCTTTGTTCTTTGCCAATGCCTTCAGTGCACCTTGGACTTATTCCTTCAGTATCATTGGCTCTTGATCGTATTCTACCTCTAGAAATGTTTGTATATCGACCGTTTCCTTTTGGTACATGACTCTTTTTACTCCTTCTATCTTCTTTTGATGTTTTCTGCATCATTCAATATTTTGTCCCTAAAATCCTTCAATATTGCAAGTTAAGGCTTGAATTTTTATTTAGTTCCCTCAGCTTGAGAAATGCTGAGCATGTTCATTCCTTTTGCTTTGTACATTTTCTTATACAGGTCTTTGTACATTTTGTTATAATATTTTGACTTTGTTTTCTTGAGGTGTCCTTTGAAATGTTTTATTTAGCTCTTTTACCTCCTCAATATCCTACTTTTGCTTTGGCATCTCTACACTGGAGAGCAAAGTTCAGAGTCTCTTCTGACATCCATTTTGATCTCTTCCTTCCTTCTTTCTTTCCTTCTTAATGATGTTTTGCTTTCTTACTGTATGATGTTCTTGATGCCGTCCCGCAACTCTTGTGACGTCAGTCTTTTGTGTCTAATGCATCAAATCTGTTCTTGAGATGATCTGTAATTTCAAATGGGGTATATTCAAGATTATATTTTGACTCTCGTGGATTTGTTTTACTTTTCTTCAGTTTCTGCTTGAACTTGAATATAATTAATTGATGGTATTTTCCACAGTCTGCCCCTGGCCTTGTTTTGGCTGGTGATATGGAGCTTTTCCACATACGTCTCATTCCACAGATGTAGTTATTTGATTTCTGTGTATTCCTATTGGTTAGGTCCACATGCATAATATTAGTTCATTGAAAAAACTTCAGTTTGTATTCCATCAGTTCTCATTGTTTAGCATATTGATCTTTATGCATTTCATTTATTTTTTTTACAACTTCCAATTCTCCTGGATGCATCCTTCATACATTCCATATTCTGATTATTAATGGATGCTTGCAGCTGTTTCTCCTCATTTGGAGTTGTGCCACATCAACAAATGAAGACCCTGATAGCTTTACTTCATTTGTATCATTACAGTCAAGTCTGCTTTGAGGAGGTAGCTCTTCCCCAGTAGCAGTTTGAGTGTTTTCCAACCTGAAGGGGCTCATTTTCTAGCACTCTATCTCACATTATTCTGGTGCTTTTCCTCACATTTCAATATCCAATATTCTGGTGCTATATGACTGTGTTTCACTGTCATACATAAGGTTTCCAGTGATTAAACATTCAGAGGTAATCTGCTTCTTCTTCCTCCTACTTTTAGTCTGGAAGCTCAGCAGAAACTCGTCTACCATGCTGGTATTTTGAATACAAGTGGCCTTGCTTCCCACCTCAGAGCAGCACAAAAGCCAACCACAGTGGGACAAACTGACAGATGAGTGGTGAACTAAGTGGAATAGTTGATTATAGAACGTCTGTATAATAAGTTAAGCTACTAAAATATATAGTTTGAAAAATAAATGAAAATCATATCAGAACCCTATGGGGTGACAGTTTCTGTGGGCTATTCTGTAATTTCTTTTTATGTTTAATTATATTGTTTCAAAGTCCAGTTATTTATTTCCAGATGACATAATAAAGAGCAGAGAAGGCTAATCTCACCAGAAAAAGTTTTTTTTTTTTTTTCCTCACCACAACTGAATATCAGCGAATTCTACACACACTAGATTTTAGATCTGAGAGGAATTGACTGTTCTCTGAGCAAGTTTTTCTACATAATGCTTGTGTTTTTTCTTTATATATATATATATATTTAAATCACTGTCCTTGGAGACCAGGATGGCCAAACTTCATCTCTCATACTTCAGACATATTGTTAGGAGGGACCAGTTGCTGGAGAAGGATATCAAGTTTGGTAAGGTGGAAGGTCAGAGAAAAAGAGGATGACCCCCTGTGAGATGGATTGGCAAAATGGCAGCATCAATGGACTCAAGCTTGGCACCAACAATGTGGTTGGCCCAGGATCGGGCAGTGTTTCATTCTGTTGTGCATAGGATCACTATGAGTCGATACTGACTCAATGGCACCTAAAAACAACAACTATGTGCCCAGAAGTGTTCTAGGTACCATGGAGGTATAGGCGAGTCCTGATGCTTGGTAGGTTTTTAATCTAATTGGAAAATAGTACCAAATCCAATGACACCATCAATGCACCGTGAAACAGTGTAGAACAAAATGTCAAAGTATGTGTTGTGAACCCTGCTTTAGGATTGCATGGAGAGAGGTACCAAGGAATTTGTTCCCTACAAGAGATGAGACAGAATTTGAACTTTAAAGGAAGGGTGAGATAAATTCAAGGAGTTTGAGAAATGGCAGCCCCAGACGGTAAAACAGAAATGATTGTGAATAAAGGCACAAAGGGAAAAGCTCATTACAAATAGGAAGCACAAATGATGTTGATCTTACTGGGATAAAGAGGGATACAAACCAAAATATTTGAATCAGTATGTTAGGAAGGAGTGTTCTTAACCAAGTGGGAGATTCACAGTCATTAGCAATACTGTCAGCATTTTGGCCACACAGTAGAAGCTCCAGTTGTCAGTTAAAACAATTGTACCTAGAGCCGAGATCCCTTCAGTACACCAGGGGCACCATCATTTTTTACCAGGTCCTTCTGTTTCTCAGTGATTCTGAATACTATCCAGATGTTGTCAACAAGGAACCATGGCATGTATTCCTTAATACTTCCAGTTGAGATCTCCAAGGCACTACAATCTTTTAATCTACTATTGTGGGTTGGATGTGTATCCTATTTACTGCCCACAGAATTTTAATATTGTAAGATTCATGTGGGAGAGTAGACTCCAGAGTCAGAGGGACTGAATTTGAATTTGGGTTCCCTCACTTGCTGGGTATATACTTTCAAAAAAGTTTACTTTATTCATCTAAGCCCCAGCTTTCTATCTGTAAAAGAGAGCTATTGGTGAATGAGTGCATGCAAAAATGTATGCAACATGAATAAAATGTAATATTGTTGTTGTTAAGTGCCCTCAAGTTGGTTACAACTCATAGCCATCCTGTATAGTGTATGTTGTTGTTGTTGTTATTTGCCGTGGAGTCAGTTCCGACTCATAGCGACCCTGGGCAGGGTTTCCAAGGCTGTAAATCTTTACAGGAGCAGAAAGCCTCATCTTTCTCCCATAGAACAGCTGGTAGTTTCGAACTGCTGACCTTGCGGTTCACAGCCCTATTCATATAGTCTCATTAATTGTATTATGCCACTACATTGTCACTATATAAAATGTCACCATTGAAGACAATTGGTTGGTGGTGTAAGGTGTCTTTCTGTACTATTTTTGCAACTTCTTATGAGTTTATAAGCATTCAAAAGGAAAAGCTGAAAAAAAAATGCTATTGAGCAAAGTCAATAAGATAATGCATCTAAAATATTTTATTTATTGAAACTACTCAAGCTATAATTCTGGGATTAGTTTCAGAATCAATAGAGACATAGCCATGCTAGGGAATCCTGATTGGGCCAAAGACTTGGTATTATGAAAACATAAGAAATACCATTTATAGAACTACTGTAAATTATTTGACCTTGTTGATCTTCATGTTGGAAAATAAACCCAGCACACGGCCAAAGTCAGTTTGTTCCAAGCATTCCAGCTATCAGTTAGTTGCAAATTCTTGCCTTGATTTTTCCCCCCTATTTCTCATGAAGTGGACCCCCTCAGATCACAATTTTTGTTCTTTGTGGATTTATTGACTTTCTGATTTCCTGCTTAGCTGCTTCCACGCAGGTCTCCTGGCTCTCCCTGTTGCTGATTTGTTTTTCTGTCTCTGTAACATCCACTTAACAATGGTGAGGCCAGTACACAAGGTAAATGTCACCATTCTCTGCAGGTTGGTATTCGCACACATAAGGAAAACTTCAGACCTTATAACCCATCATTTCATGTGTCAACTAAGAATGATAGTGGCCACCTTTTATGTGATTGCATACAAATAGTTGTGTGGAGTTTGCATTTAACCTTGGCATTTTAGAAAATCAAACCTTTCAGGGTTAACCGCCTTATAGGAGGTATTCAAGGATTCTTTTGATTCATGCACTTCTTGGGTTATAGCCAGGCTTCTGCCTTTTATTGGTGGAATATGTACTGGCTGTGCCTTAGGAAAGAGGAGCCACTGGTAGCTGGTTGGTGAAGACAGGGAAGTCTCAATACACAGGGTGCTCTAGGCTCTTCATTTATTCACTTATTCATTAGAAAATACATATTAAGCATGCTTTATGTACCATGTGCTAGAATTAGAGTTATTGTGGTGAATAAATAGACTCATGGTGTGGTGTTATAGGATCAGCATTGGACTGTGAACCACAAGATCAGAAGCTCAAATCTACCAGCTCTTCCTTGGAAACCCTATACAGGGTCGCTATGAGTAGGAACTGTCTCAACGGCACTTAACAACAACAATATGGTGAATGTTATTGTTAGGTGCCATCGAATCAGTACTGACTCATAGTGACCCTATGCACAACAGAACAAAACACTGCCCAGTTCTGAGCCAGCGTTACAATTGTTGCCACACTTGAGCCCATTGATGTTGCCACTTTGCCAAGCCATCTCGCTGGTGGTCTTCCTCTTTTTCTCTGACCCTCCACCTTGTTGTTGTTAGTGCCACCGAGTAGATTCTGACCCATAGCAACCCTGTATAGGTTTCCAAGGAGCAGCTAGTGAGCTTGAACTATTGACCATGTAGTTCCAATGACTTTGCAGTCTGGCACATTAACCTACAGCACCGCACCAGGACCTTACCAAATATAATATCCTTCTCCAGTGACTGGTCCTTTCTGACAATATGTCCCAAGTATGAGAGATGAAGTTTGGCCATTCTGGCCTCCAAGGAGCACTCTGGTTGCACTTCTTCGAATACAGATCTGTTGGTTCTTTTGGCAGCCCATGGCACTTTCAATATTCTTCTCCAACACTATAACTCAAACCCATCAATTCTTCTATGGTCTTCTTTATTCACTGTCCAGCTTTTGCATGCATATGAGGTTATTGAAGTATCATGGCTTGGGTCAGGTGCACCTTAGTCCTCAAGCTTTAAAAATGTCTTGTGCAGCAGATTTGCCTAATGCAATACGTCGTTTGATTTCTTGACTGCTGCTTCCATGAGTGTTGATATTTCATCCAAGAAGAATGAAGTCCTTGACAACTTCAATCTTTTCTCCATTGATAAGAATGTTGTTTATTGGTCCAGTGGTGAGGATTTTTGTTTTCTTGACATTGAGATATAATCCATACCGAAGGCTGAGGTCTTTGATCTTCATCAGTAAATATTTTAAGTCCTCTTCACTTTCAGCAAGCAAAGTTATATCATCTGCATATCGCAGGTTGTTAATGAGTCTTCCTCCAATCCTGATGCTACGTTTTTCTGCATATAACCCAGTAAATAAAAAAACCATTTATCATGAAGTTTATTTACTTGCACACATTCTTAGGACAATGGATAAGTAAGTAACTTAAGTGATCATTCTAGCTAGTTGTTGTTGCTATGAGTTGTTGAGTTGGTTCCTACTTAAGGCAACCCCATGTACAATGGAACAGAGTGCTGCCTGGTCTTCATGAATGCCAGTATGACTGAACTTATTGTTGTATTCCTACCTTTGGAGCTCATTTTGCAGCTTTATATTGGACAGTATTCTGTTGTGATCCATATGGTTTGGAAGGGGAATGCCAGATTTTTCTTCCTAGTCTGTCTTTAGTCTAGAAGATCTGTTGAAGCCTGTTACTATGAGTAACCCTGCTGGTGTTTGAAATACTTGTGGCATAGCATCCAGCATCATCAATGCCATTCAAATTCAGTGGAAGTAAGTGATCACTGATGGAAAATGGATGATTGGATCAAAGAAGGAAGGCTTGCACTGCGTGGCTGAAGAGAGTCGAACCAATGAGATGACTTCTGAACTGAGACCTGGGAGGGAAGGAGACAACCATGCTTAGATGGGGAGGTCAAGTGCTCTGGCAGAAAGAACCTTGGTGTCAGGCAAGGAAGGAGCTTAAGTTGAGTAGATTTGAATTGCCAACTCTTTGTTAGAAGTTGGGCTCTTCACTGGGACTCTTGCCTTGTTCTAACACACAACATTTATGAAGGACATGAGGACAGTGGTACAGACAGCACCATCTGGAGTCCAAGGACCCAACTCTGCTGTATAATGAGTGCTGCCTCCAGCAGATTACTCATATTTAATCTTCAGTTTTTCAGACTCTGAACAGAGATTTTCCAAGATACGCTACAAACACAGGGACTGGGAGGTAGTAAACACGTAGTAAATGTTACAATATCAGGTCTGCCATTTTAGGCTGTACCTTCCGGGGTTTTCCCTCTCCCCTCCCTTCAACTCCATTTTGTAATCTTAGATTTCTGTTTCCCCACCCTAAGCTACAAGGTGAGTAATTTAAAGGGCAACATGGCTTTTGATAGGCCACAGCTGAATCACCTTAGCAACGATCACTCCCTTGCTATTGAACCTATATAAGACCACTCCCTTCCCGTTGACTCTCTCTTCTTCTTCTTCTCCTCCCCGTCTTTCTGCCTTCTGCCTTCTCTCTCCAGCAGAGGTCACCTTCCTCTTCCTAACCCTGAATAAAAGTCTCTAGACGGGCGGTCTGGTGTGTAGTGTGGTTGATGAGTGGCGCCGGGTTGTTTTTTCCCTTTCAGTAAATGCTAGTCATTTTTATAATACCATCATCCTCATCATCAACTTGATAGAAGATCAAGGCAGAAAACTTTGCACATAGTTCCTTGTAAGATCTAGCTTCCTTTGGACTGGAGACCATATTTATCTTTGCATCACTGTTGTATTCAAATGCTGAACACAGTTCTTTGCACCTAGTTGGCCAACAATATATATTTGTCAAATTAATTAATGAAAAGCAGATAGCACATGAGCAGTAAATATTGGATGAATTGTCAATCTGAATCATTTGCCTGTTGAAGTACAGTAAACTGTAACTTATGGTAGATCCTTTTATATTAATTCCTAATTAGATAATGATCTTTCAAAAGCCCATGAGACTAAACCATGATGTTTTGCCTCAGTTTTAAACCTGCTCTGAATTAAAATGGAGTCCTGGTATGGCACTACAGAGATAAGCACTGGATCACAAGGTCAGTTTGAACCACAAGGTGGGTGGTTCAAACTCACCAGCTGCTTCTCAGAAACCCTATACAGGGTCACTATGAGTTGGAACTGACTTGGCAACATGCAGCAACAACAACAACTGATTGAAAATACTTAGAGAAAACGGGAGGCATGTGTGGATTTTGCATCTATCTGTGTGTGACAATATCTTTTTGATAGAATGCATCTCCTTTTACATCACCATGGCTCAGCCTGTGTAAAACACCCACACTTATTCCATTCTATCTATAAGACAAGGTGTAGAAATGAAAAATGAAGGTTGGGCTGTCAAACTTAGAATTGGGGCCGAAATTCTGATATAAAATCTGTCTCCAAAAAGAATAAATGTACCCAGAGTGAAAGAAGTATAGTTCAAGAAACCCTTTGAATGAAAGACAATATTCCAGTCTAGGCTTTGATTTCAGTGCTTGTAGAAGAGTGATGGACATTGCTTAACAATATCTTACACATAGTTGTGATTGTTGTTGTTAGGAGCCATCGAGTCGGTACCGACTTATTGGTACAGAATGAAACACTGCTCGGTCCTGGACCAACCTCATTATTGTTGCCACACTTGAAGCTTCTTAGAGCTCCTTGTAGGCATCCATTAAGTATTGCTGAATAATCCTGAATACATCTCACATACTTTGGACATGTTATGTGAGACTGTTGTTGTTTTTAGGGGCCATTGAGTTCATTTCAAGTCCTCATGGCCCTGTGCAGAACAGAAGGGAATAAGGAGCAGTCTTGTCCCATTCTGTTACGCTTGAACCCATTGCTCCTGCCACTGTGCCAGTCCATTCATTGAGGATCCTCCTCTTTTTTGCTGACCCTCACCCCACTTTATCAAGCATAATGTCCTTCTACAGGTACTGGGCCATCCTGATAGCATGTCTGAAGTATGAGTGATGAAGTCTCACCCTCCTGCCTTCTAAGGAACATTCTGGATTACTTCTTCCAAGACAAATTTATTTATTGGGTTAAAATACAAAAACATAGATCCTAGCACTTAGTATTACCTACACAACAACTATTCATACTGTTGTTGTTATTTTCATTACTAAAATGCTCATTGATTAAGTCATAAACTGTGTTTTACATACTGAAGAGTAGAGGAGAGATTTCTCATTCTAACCATAACAGAGTAAGGAAGCAACAGGTATCAGACTTACCCTCCCACTTTGTAGAATCATAACGCTGGATACAAAATATGAATCAATATTTTTAATTCACTTCATTAAAGAAAAAAAAGGGAAAAATTCATATGATCATCACAATAGATTAAGAAAAAGTTTTTACTACAATGGAGCATACATTGGTGACTTAAAAATATCAGCAAATAAGAGGTAGAAGAATACTTTCTCAATCTGTAAAATTTCATAATAGAACTCTATGTAAAAGCTTCAGGTATCATCCCACCTAATTGTGATAGAGAGAACAAGTCTTCCCTTAGAACGAAAGCAATGTAAGAATGTTTGTTCTCATCACTTCTATTTGACATTCTATTTGAGACCCTAGCCCACATAATACAATAAAAGAAGTAAATGCACGCATGCATTTGTAAATAAGAAGGAAATAAAAGCTGTAACACCTGGAAAGAAACATGAACAAGTATTTTTATTTACAGGTGGCAAGATAGGGGAATCCTGGTGTTGCACTGAAGGATAAGCACTAGACTACAAGGTCGGTTTGAACCTCAAGATTGGTATGTCAGTCCCACCAGTTGCTCCTCGAAAACCTTATACTAGGTCACTCTGAGTTAGAACCTACTCAACGACACTTAACAGCAACAAAAGCAGCCTAAGACAAGGAAATCTAATAAAATCATTTAGCATGGTTTATCAGTACATGTCAACACATAGGCATCTTCAAAGAAAAGTCTAGAAATTTACTATCCCAAAATTAGCACTTGAAAAGCTTATGGACTCACCATGAGTTAGAATCAACCTGACAGCACCTGGTTTCAATTGGTTAACAAGATTGCAAATTATGTCACTATACCAAAATAAACTATACTTCTATGTTTTACAATAAATATGGGAAGATAGGTTTTAAAATACCGACTATAAGATGTGGCTTTCTGCTCCTGCGAAGATTTAAAGCCTAGGAAATCCTATAAAGGGTAGCTATGAGTCAAAATGACTTGTTGACACTTAACCACAATTTAGTAGTTTCAATGCACATAAAATAATTATGGATACATTCTATGAAAGTTGTATAACAATCGCTTACTAAGAACAACAAAGAATTTGTGAGAAAAGTAAATAAAAAAGAACTAAATAAATGGAGAGCTTTTCCATATTTATATTTTTCAGTACTCAATTCTCTTAGGAATAATCTCCAAAGTCACCTGTTAACTTAATAAAACTATTCAAAATTCCAGCAGATGTCTTTTTAAATCATTTTGACAAATAGATCCAAAAATTTACAGGGAAATACAAAGGGCCTAGAAATACCAAGTACTCATTTTTTAAATAAAACTTTTATTGTGCATTGAGTGATAATTTACTGGGAGGACGTCAGTTTTGCACTCATCCTGTCATATTTCGTATCATTGCAATGATTACAATCCCCTCCATGCATCACCATTCAACAGCATTTACTTCTATTCCCTTTGTTTTGGTTTTTTGTGTGTTTTTTTCTGTGTATAAAAACACTCAGGAATCTATAGTCACTTAAAAAAAAACAAGAACACATTCTGCAAGCATGCCTATTGGCCACCAGCACACAGTCTTTCTTTTTATACAAGAAATGCTCGTATCTCTCAATGTCATCATCTTTGCCTCCATTTCTGGTTTCACTGCTTCTCTGGATAGGGTCTTACATTCCACTCATGGTCTTCTCCCTTGATGCTCCTAAGGGCCTCTGTTTCTGGAATGTGAGATTAACTACTCCCCTCATTATGTTACATAACTTCTACCTTTACAGTTGTGACAATCACAATTCATCATAGTAACAATTACTTACCAAGTAATCTGTTTTAAAGAGTAGCAAAGACTTTTACTTACCTTCTTGTGAGACTGCCCATGTATTACTCTTAAACAACTTAAAATAACTTCATAAGAGTCAAAATATGATCTTTAACATATCCCATGTGAATTTAGAGATCATCCCCAAAACAGATTTGATACATTAGACATTAATGACCAAAGACCAGAAGAGTTGTGGTATGTCATCAAGAACATCATACAGGAAGAAAGCAAAAGGTCATTATAAACACAGGAAAAAAAGAAAAGACCAACATGGAAGTCAGAAGAGATCCTAAAACTTCTTTTCAGCTTAGAGATGCTAAAGCAAATGCAAGAAATGATGACATAAAAGAGATGAACAGAAAATTTCAAAGGACAGCTCTAGAAGACAAGGTCAAGTGTTATAATGAAATGTGCAAAGACTTGGAGTTAAAAAACTGAAAGGGAAGAAGAACACACTCAACATTTCTCAAGCTGAAAGAACTGAAGAAAAAATTTCAAGCCTTAACCTGAAGTATTGAAGGAGTCTATGGCCAGAATGTTCTTTAGAATCTAGGATGGCCAGACTTTGTTTCTCATATTTCGGACATACTACCAGAAGGAACCAATCCTTGGAGAAGGACACCATGCTAGGTAAAGTGGAGGATCAGCAAAAAAGAGGAAGACCCTCAACAGTGGCAGCAGCAATGAGCTCAAGCATAGCAATGATTGTTGGCGCAGGACCGAGAAGTGTTCCATTCTGTTGTGCATATATGTAGGTACCAACATGATGGCACCTACCAACAATGACAACAACAATGGTCAAAATATTGAATGATGCAGAAAACATCAAAAGAAGATGGAAGGTGTACATAGAGTCATTTTATCAAAAATAGAGGGTTGATATTCAACCATTTTGAGAGATGGCATATAATCAAGAACCAATAGTACTGACAGACGAAGACCAAACTGTAAAGTTACTGGCAAAAAAACAAGGCTCCAGGAACTGAATGAATACAAATTGAGATCTTTCAACAAATTAATACAGTACTTCAAGCAATCATCCATCTATTTCAATAAATTGGGAAAACAGCTACCTGGGCAGCAATTGATGGAGATTCAGACTGTCCATTGCAAAGAGAGGTGACCCAATGGAATGTGGAAATCATCCAACCATTTTGTTAATATCACATGCAAGTAAAATGTTGTTAAATATAATTTTAAAATGACTGCAACCGTACATTGACAGGGAACTGCCAGAAACTCAAGTCCAATTCATTAGAGGACATATAACAAGGAGTACCATTATTGACCTCAGCTGGATCTTGGCTGAAACAGAATACCAAAAAAGATGTTTACTTGTGTTGTATTGACTATATAAAGGCTTTTTACTATGGGAACCATTATAAACTATGGACAACATTGCGAAGAATGGCTATTCCAGAACACTTGATTGTGCTCCTGAGGAAACTTTACATAGACCAAGAGGCAGTTTTTAAGCAGAACAAGAGGAAACTGAATGGTTTTGAATCAGGAAAGGTGTGCTCCAGGGCTGTATTCTTTCATCATATTTATTCAATTTGTATGCTGAGCAAATAATCTAAAAATGTGGATTATATGAAGAAGAGTGTGCTATCAGTTTTGGCGGAAGACTCATTAAAAATCTACAATATGCAGATGTTACAACCTTGCTTGCTGACAGTGATTAGGACTTGACATATGTACTGATGAAGATCAAAGACCACAACCTTCAGTATGGATTGCTCCTCAATGTAAGGAAAATAAAAATTCTCACAAATGGAGCAATAAATAGCAGCATGATAAATGGTTGTCATGAAATTGAAGTTGTCAAAGACTTCATTTTACTTGGACCCACAATCAGTATTCATGGAAGCAGCAGTCAAGAAATCAAATTATGTGTTGCACAAAGCAAATCTGCTGCATTGTTGTTGTTGTTAGGTGCCATCGAGTCGGAACCGACTCATAGAGACCCCATGCACAGCAGAACGAAACAATGCTCGATCCTGGGCCAACCTCACCACCGCTGCCACTCCCGAGTCCATCAATGATGCCACCTGGCCGATCCATCTCATTGGAGGTCTTCCTCTTTTTCTCTGACCCTCCACCCTACCCAGCATGACATCCTTCTCCAATGATTGTTTCCTCCGGACTACATGTCCAAAGTAGGAGAGACGAAGCTTAGCCATCCTGGCCTCCAAGGAGCACTCTGCTGCATAGGGCCTCTTTAAAGTGTTAAGGAGGTAAAATATCAGTTTGAGGACTAAGCCGCACCTGACCCAGGCGAGGGTATTTTTAATAGCCTTACATGCACATGAAAATTAGACAAAGAATAGAAGAACTGATGAATTTGAGTTATGGTGTTAGAGAAGCATATTGAAAGTACCATGGACTGCCAAAAGAACAAACAGATCTCTGTTGAAAGAGGTACAGTCAGAATGCTCTTTGGTGGCAAATACAGTGAGACTTCATCTTTCATTTTTGTTATTGTTGTTAAATGCTGTCGAGTTGGCTCCAACTCATAGCATCCCTGTATAGGGTTTCCGAGGAGCAGCTGGTGAATTTGAACTGCCTATCTTGCAGTTCAAACTGACCTTGTGGTCCAGTGCATTATATCAGGAGAGACCAGTCCCTGGAGAAGCACATGATGCTTCGTAAAGTGGAGGATCCATGAAAAATAGGAAGAGGCCCAACAAGATGGATTGACACCATGGCAGCAGCAATAGGTTCAAGTGTGACACCAATTGTGAGGGAGACATGGGATCGGGCAATGTTTCTGTTATGCGTGGACTCACCATGAGTCAGAATGAACTCAACAGCACCTAACAACTGCAACAACAACATGCACTACACTTATCTAGTTAGTTTGACTTTGCACAAAGATGGATAAATGAATCAATGGATCTGAAAAGAGTCCAGAAACTAACACATATACAGTCAATTGATTTTTGGCAAATAGGTCATATATGTCAATATCCACGAGGAAAGAAAATTTTCAACAAATGTTGCTGGAACTATTGAATATCCATATGGAGCAAAAGATAAACCTTTCTCCAAACAAAATTTAAATCAACATTAACCATGTTGTTGTCAAGTGTTGTCACATTGGTTCTGACCCATAGCGACTCTGTATAGAGTTTCCAAGGAGCAACTGGTGGGTTTGAACAACCAACCTCACAGTTTAAACTGACTTTGCAGTCAAAAGTACAAAACCAAAAGTATAAAACTTTCCATAAACACATAAGGAAATTCTTCATGATCTTGGGTTAGGAAAAAAATTTCTTAGGGCACAGAAACATAAATCTTACAAGAGCAAATCATAAATTGGAGTTCTGTCCATCAAAAGATATTGTTACAAAAACTAATATGCATGCCGTAACTGCGGGAATCGATCCAGAATATATGAAGCAGTCCTACAACTCAATATTAAAAAGACAAAGAAGTCAATAACGAATAAAATAACACATACATCTCAAAGGAGGAGATGAGGCATGGCCAATGCACATATTTGAAAAGTGTTCAACATCATTAGTATTCAAGGAAATGTGAATTACTTACACAATGACCACAACATGTACATTTTGTTGTTGTTATTGCTAAATGGCAGTCAAGTCGGTTCTGACTCATAGTCATCTTCTATAGGGGTTCCAAGGAGTGGCAGGAGAGTTTGAACTGCCAACCTTGTGGTTCAAACCTACTTTGTGGTCCAGTGCTTTATCCCACAGCCCCACAGCAGGACTCTACATGTATACTAGAATAACTAAAAATAAAATTTTAAATGCACTTCAAATGTAAGCAACTAGAACTCTTAGACTTGACTGTTGGGGGTGTGAAATTGCATAACTACTTTGAAAAACAATTCGGCACATTCTTATCAAGTTTAACAGTTATATGACCTAGAAACTCTACTCTTAGGTACGAACCTAAGAGTAAACATGTTCACATAATGAGTACCTTAGGATGTTCATAACAATGTTATTCATAAGAGGTCAGAATTGGAAGTAACCCTTCTATTCATCAGCAGAAGAATAGTAAAATATTAACGAAATAATGTGGCACATCCATGCAATGAAATGCTCCTCAGAAGGAGCGTGTTACAGAGATATGCTACATCATGGATAAATAGCTCAAGAACACAGGTAAAAGTAAGTCCATGCTGCGTGACTCCCTATACAAGGCAGTAGACAAGTACAAATTAACCTGTTTTTAAAAAACATGAAACAGTGACTGCCTGTGTATTCCTGTTCAGGAATAAACTGAAAAGGGTGAAGAAGAACTCTTTGGTCTGATAAATACATTCTCTGTCTCTATAGAAGTGTGAGATACAAGAGTTTATTCATTTACCAAATCTTATTGACATGTACGAGAACATTTAAAACTGTGCATGTCACAATTTGCAAATCTGCATCCCAAACAAAGTGAATGGGAAAGTATCTCATACCTAAGACATTATTTAATCTAAAATAAGACATTTTTTATAGACCACCCTGAAAATCTATAGCGTTGTCCACAGTGTACATGGAAGCTATATTTAGACACTACAGTCAATCCTAGGTCCCAGACGTCTCCGGGATTCATGTGCTGTGTCAGAAGAGCAGAATTTACTCTCACTTAGTTATTATTCCCTTTTGTTTTAGGCCTGAAAATATAGAGAAGCTTGCTGTGTGGAGTGCACTTCATATATCCTACATTGCTATGTGTTTTAATATAGGCTAAATATTAATATTTCCAGTGATGATGGATTTCAGAGAAATATTAATATTTTATATGTATGGAGTTATGGTGTTGGAGGAGAATATTGAAAGTACTATAGGCTGCTTGAAGAACCAACAGATCTGTGTTGGAAGAAGTGCAGCCAGAATGCTCCTTGGAGGCCAGGATGGACAGACTTCATCTATCATATTTCAGACATATTGTCAGGAGGGACCAGTCTCTGGAGAAGGATATCATGTTTGGTAAGGTGGAGGGTCAGAGAAGAAGAGGAAGACCGCCAGCCAGATGGATTGGCAAAGCGGCAGCATCAATGGGCTCAAGCGTGGTAACAATTGTGAGTATGGCCCAGGACTGGGTAGTATTTCCTTCTGTTGTGCATAGGGTCGCTATGAGTAGGTGCCCACTCGATGACACCTAACAACAACAGCACTATATATATGAAGGAACACTTCATGTGCATCGCCCTGGTGTGGCATTGTAGGAGGAGCTCTGGGCTGCTAAGATTCAAATCCACCAGCTGCTCCTTGGAAACCCTATATAGGGTCGCTATGAGTAGGTGCCCACTCGATGACACCTAACAACACAGCACTATATATATGAAGGAACACTTCATGTGCATCGCCCTGGTGTGGCATTGTAGGAGGAGCTCTGGACTGCTAAGATTCAAATCCACCAGCTGCTCCTTGGAAACCCTATATAGGGTCGCTATGAGTCAGAACTGTTGTTAAGTGTTGTTGAGTCTATTCTGACTCGCAGTGACCCTGTATAGTGTTTCTGAGGCTGCAAATGTTTGTGTGAGAAGAAAGCTTGATTTTTCTCCTATGGTGTGGCTAGCACTCTTGAATGGTTTGCAGTCTGTTGCTTGTCCTACAGGGTCACTGCATTCCATATGTGTGTGTGTATGCAAAATAATTCTTTTAGCTAAATGAATTTACATAATAGTGTTCAGGGTATCCTTCTTATTGTTGTAATTAAGTGCCATCAAGTCAGTTGTGACTCATAGTGACCCTGTATAGGGTTTCCTAGGAGTTACTGGTGGGTTTGAATCATTGTCTTTATGGTTTGTAGTCCAGTGTTTATCCTACAGCACCTCACCAGAACTCCAGTTTACCCATAAACGCACCAAAATACTTTTGTAAAAATGACTGGGGTCTTAAAAGCTCATGAGTGATCATCAAATGTGCAACTATTGGTCTCTCCCTGTCTGGAGGAAAGGGACTAATGGACCATGTGAACATCGGTCTCCATGACTCTGAGGCACAAAGAACTAGATGATACCCACTACCAACTGCTCTGAAAGGGATCACATTAAAAAGTCCTGGGTAGAGTGCATGAAAAATATGGAACAAAAATCATAGAAAAGCCCAGGCTTATTGGTCAAATAGAGACTGGTAGAACCTTGGAGACTTTGATCCTTAGTCACCCTTCAGGGTTGGAAAAGAACTCACATCTATGGCTCCATTTCCAGTCAGGTTGGGCTGCTAATCTCAAGGTCAGCAGTTCAAAACTACCAATAGCTCCTCAGAAGAAAGATGAGGCTTTCTGTTCCCATAAAGACTTACAGCCTTGGAAACGCTATGCAAGGTCGCTGTGGGTCGGAAACGATCCCAGAGCACAACAATAACTCTAAAGACGTACACACACCTTAAGGTCATCAAACATATTAGTTCAAAAGGGCAGCATCCATGAAAGGACAAAGTTCAGAAGTGTTAGCAAAGGAGGCAGGGAAGCAGGAAACACAGGGAGGAAGTGAGATACGTACATGAGGTTATGTGGATGGGAGTGCAATCAGTAAGACAAAACAAAATGTGTATCAATTGCTGAATGTAACACCGAATATCTACTCTGCAAGTCTTCACCCAATTCACAATAAAAAATTTTTTTAAATAACTAGAAACACAAAAAAGCTAATAAAGAGTATTATATGATCACACTAAGTGCCAGACAATAAACTCAGGGTTTGATTATCTAATAATCCTATGGATTTAGTGCTCCGTAATTCACTGTGGGCACTGGACCATAAAGTTTAAACTCACCAGCTGCTACTTGGCAACCCTATACAGGGTCACTATGAGTTGGAACCAACTCGACAACTCTTGACAACAATAACAACAACAAGATTATACACATGAAAAAACTGAAGGTCTTAACTACTAGTTTCCTAGAGACAGCGTTAATGATTCAGAGCTCATCCTCAATATCTACTCATGTAGCTGCATGGTTGCTAACACCAAGCTAAATGAGTTCATCAGACTTCAGAGTGTTTTAAATATACATAGACTTGTGTTCTGTAGTGCATGGACATG
>NW_006408541.1:5888099-5915360 GCF_000296735.1 Chrysochloris asiatica | reverse complement strand
TATACAAAAACACTCAGCAATATATAATTATTTAAACAACCAAAGGGCACATTTTGCAAGCCTGCTTCCTGGCCGCCAGTATACAGCCTTTCTCTTTCCATGAGTCTAGAGTCCTCAGCTGCTCTAGCTCTCCATGTCCTCATCTCTGCCTCCATCTCTGGTGTCACTGCTTCTCTGGATAGTGTCCCGCATTCTGCTCATGTTTTCTCCCTTGATGGTCCTAGGATCCTCTATTCCTGGACTGTAAGATTAACTACTTCCCCCTGTTTGTTACAAAACTTCTACCTTTACAGTTGTGATAATTGCAATTAGTCATGATAACCTTTATTCACTATTGAATCATAAGAATCTTATCCCCATCTCCTTTCACCAGACCCTCTAGACAAGATGAAAACTATTCAGTGAGGTTCTACCTTCCCCCAGAATGAGTATATTCTTATTCTTAGAGAAAAACCAAAAGGTTAGGTTTATAAACCAGAAGAGTCGGTGTACTCTTTAAATATGGGTTGGCTAAAACTGTCATGACAATAGGGCAAAAACACTTACAATGCCAAGTTCCTTTGCCTCACTTTCTTGAACCTTAAATAAAGTCGTACATTTAAGACTCAAAATGGAATCATTGAAAATGTTATATAAATGTTCCTTAGAGCTTCTTTTTGTTCTTTTTCAAATATCAACATCTAATCTTAACCTTGGAGAAGGTATTCTTTGGTAAATGAATAGTTTTAGCCAATAAGTGTTCTTTCTTTTCAAAAAACAAGATTAATTCATTGTCTCCTCAGAATTAAGCATCTAAAGTGATGAAGGTGATTCTTTTTTTTACTTTAGAAATTAAAATAATAGAAAGCTTATTGGTTTTATGAGTTCAAATGATAACCCCTAAGAAATCTCCATGGTGTTGTTTCTGAAAAGTAAGATCGCTCTTTCTCCAGACGATTGGAAATTTTTCCATATGAGATACCAAGAAAGCCAGAATTAACAAAATATAAATAAACCCACAATTGTTGAGTTGATTGTGATGCACAGAAACTCTATAAGACACAGTAGAACTGCTCTTGAGGGTTTCCAAGCCTGTACTCTTTATGGGTTAGCAGCTAAGCACTTAACCACGGCACTACCAGGGCTGTTTAAAAGTGTCAATAGTGTTAATTAAAAAGAACCAATGGCCATTGAGCACTTTATAAACATTTCTTCATTTGTCTTTACGTTGGTACCGATTGTCAATGTTACCACCTCAGCACATAGGTAACTGACTCAGTTAGGTGGGTAATCTGGTCATAATACTCAGATGCATAAAGGTCAGATTAGGGTTGGGATTTACTTCAGTTTGAACCCATATCCTCTGTGTCCCTGCGTGTTTAGCCATTTGAAGTATTTCACCAGATTGACATAACTGCTATTCTCCCATAAGCCAACAAGAAGTTCATGGGTTGGAGTGTGAGCGCATGATCTTTCTCCGTGTCTTTCTCTCTCCCTCCTCCTGTACCCAGCCCCCAATCCAGTGGACATGGCATTTTTTGTGCTAGATTCCTGAACTCTGAGAAAATGAACCCTGGTCACTAAGAAACTAACCATAGTCATTATTTTGTTCCAATTTTTCTTTGATTCTCACTGATGAATCACCATGATGATTGATTTCTCCAAATTTAATAAAATTACTATGTCTCAGAATCATTATACAATAGATCATCACTATCTCCAGACTCAAATATCACCGTAGAATTATCACTGAAAGAGTGATGATTTATTAGTTACAGCTTATTTCCTTAAATAGTCAAGAGAAACTGATAAAATTTCCTCTTAAAATTCATTTACAATTCCAAAGAAATTTCCACAGAGACATAGGGAACAGTCATAATCATTTGACTATGTGGCTAGTCTATTAAAACTACTTTTCATATGTGTTTGCATCATATTTACTTCTTGAACTACCAACAATGACAGAAGCACATTCTATTTAAAATGCAGGGAGAATTCTTCTTGGATAGTCCCAAAGGTAGTGAATCAAACTACTGAAAAATACAAGAGTTACAGCAACATTTTCTGAGTTAATTTTCAAGATATTAAGTTGCTACAAATATTTTCTGCTGAAACGAAGGAAAATGAAAGGATGGAATTGGATATGAACTGTAACAAAATATGATTTGATCAAGAATAGGAAAATTTTAAATGCAGAAAAGATTACCCAGCAGTCTCCAGACTGTCTAGAATAATAGGTGGTGAGAGATGAATACAGTAACTTTTCTAATCATGCCCCTGGGATTTCTGTACATTGAATGGACAAATTTTAAAATAAAAGACCTAAAATAATCAAACAGCTTTTCCTTCTCCATTATTCCTCAGGCCACTTTAATTCTTCGCATGCCAAGAAGAGTTCCCCAAATGAGTAAGGATTTTCCAAGGACAAATCTTATTTATCTTTCAATAGTCACTCCCTCCATGCCACCAGGAGCTCTGGTAGCGTAGTGGTTACGAGTCGGTCTGCTAATCTCACGATCAGCAGTTCAAAACTACCAGTCGTTCTGCAGGAACAAGATGAAGCTTTCTGAGCCCGTAAAGATTTACATACAGCCTCTGAAACCCTATGCGTGGTCTCTGGAGTTGGAACCAACTCCACGGCACACCACCACCACCACCAGATCATCAGAATTCTGTGTTCTTAGCTGCTGTGGAGTTCAGTCCAACTCATGATGACCCCATGTGTGCAGCATAAAACTGAGCTCCAGAGGGGTTTCAAGGCTATGATCTTTTGGAAGCAGATCACCAGGTCTTTCTTCTGCAGTATCTCTGAGTGATTTGAACTGCCAAACTGAACTGCCAAACTTCCACCTGGTAGGCAAACACTTAACTATTTATGCCAGCCAAGGATTTCCTTATCAGAAATCTAATGCTACAAGATTGTTTTATGTCTTTCTTCTACCATTTGATATCAATGACTCCATCCATTCATCCGTCTTTTGAATTTTCAGCACATTTCTGCACTGTGCTAGGGAATTTTCCATGACCCTTAGTTTCCCTTTAATGAATCACAGTTCACAACTGGAGGGGCCAGAGGGTTTGATGTTTCTCTCCATCTGTTGTATGCCATGTTAAATTTAGATATTTCTGACAGTGCCCAGATTCGATAATGATAGGTGAGGACGTGTTATGTATGTACTAACAGAAAGGCATTTTATCATTCCTGCATGCAACGCGCAATTTCCAACACGCTGTAATCTTTCAGGTTTGCAGTAAACCTTAACTACAAAACACTCAGCTGGAATTGCTAACAAAATAACCTTTTCAAGTGATTTCTTTCTTTCTTTTCCTGGTATCATTTTATCATTTGAAGCAAGATGCCCAACGAGGTAGAACTTTCATTTGCATTTATTTATTTAAATGGGAGAACTAGCACTTGTGTATGTGTATATATATAAAGGGACTTGCACATTTCTGTTTCTAGAGATAGTACCATATATTTGCCATGGGATGAAATTTCATTCTTTTCTACCTTAGTTTGGGAGTAGGATAAATTTGCATAAAGAACCCCGAGACATACTGGGAAGAGAAGCATTCTACATTTGGGGTTTCATGGCAGTATTACCTTCTGTAAGTCTTTGAAAGGTGTATGTATTTACTTATGCAATTGTTTCCCTCACTCAATAGTTTTGAAGAGTCTGCTTTCACAAAGGGAAAACTCATTCTCCTGACATTGTCACCCAATTTCTACAGCTCCAAGAAGACACCAGTTCCAACATCTCCCACCTTTGTTAGATAAAGGGACCAGGGCAGAGGGTTTGAATCTGAAGTTCTCAAGAAGGTGTTTGTTTCTCAACAGACGAATGGCAAGCTTCTATCTCACTCTATGCTTTTTGCATGAGTCTTGGATGAAAGTATAATTCCACTTGGGGAGTTTGGGTTTGAGATTTCAATGACACCAAACCCCAAAATCACTGCCATCCAGTTGATTTCTGCTTACAGCCAGGCTACACAGGGTTTCTAAGACTGTCTGTCTTTATGGAAACCGTCAAATGTGTTCTCTCACAGAGGGGCTGCTGGGTTTGATACAATGACCTTGAAGTTAGCAGCCCAATGCCTAACCCAGGATCTCCAGGGTGTCTTTCAACAACATCAGTGCATTAGTAGAGGTACGCTGTTTCAGTACCCTCTTCATCAGGAAGTTGCCATAAAAAGTCAGGAAGTATTTTAAAAGGTAAGAGTGAAAATGACGATTGATGAAACATTATCAGCATACATAATATCAGTATGCATGAACTATTTTCGGGCTAGAACCACATCTTCTCCTGCTTTGGAAGAGCTGACTCTTAATCATTAAGTTTCTGCAGCTGAACAAAAGCCATAATTACACATATTTCGAACACAGGTAGATAATAGTTGGTATTGAGTGCAGTCGACTTGGTTCTGACTCATAATGACACTGTATAGGATTTCCAGGAAGTGGTGGGAGACTATTAATCAGCGACCTTGTGGTTAGAAGACCAGTTTAACCAGATCAGTACAAAGAAAGGTAAAAGTGCTTACTAAAGAAATTTAATTCTGATAGCATAGTGGTTGTGAATTGGGCTGCTAGCCTCAAAGTTGGTAGGTCAAAACTACCAGCCATTCTGCAGGAGAAAGATGAGGCTTTCTGCTCCCTTAAAGATTTGCAGCTTCGGAAACCCTGTGCAGGGTCACTAGGAGTCAGAACTGATTCCATGATATTTAACAATGACAATAACAAAGTTTTCATTAATCATACATAAAGGGGCTTCAAAATGTTCACAGAAAAATGGAATACAAAGGCAATGAAATCTCTCCAGGAATGTTGTGAAGCCCCTTTGTATCTACTCACAGGTAGAAAAAATTTATCAAGGACCACTAGTGGTGCAAGGGTTAAGCATTCGGCTACAAACCAAAAGGTTGGAGACTTGAACCCAACAAGCACAGCTCCTTGGAGAAAGACCGGCTGATCTGCTTCTGTAACTATTGCAGTCAAGAAAACCCTGTAGGGCACTTGTACACTGTCACATGGAGTTGCTACAAGTAGGAATCAAATTGACCCCCACAGCACCTAACAACAACAACTACAGCAAGAGTTTATTATAAGAAAACGAAAGCAATGCATTACTTCATGCTGAGAACCTGACTACAGAATTTCAAGTATAATCTTAGAATGGGTTGTTTTAACAAAAATCTCAATGAAATGCACAAATTACGTATATGTTGTTTTTGTTGTTAAGTGTCATCAAATCAGTTCTTACTCACAGCTGCCCTGTATAGGGATTCCAAGACTGCAAATATTTATGGGAGCAAAATGTCTTATCTATCTTCCATGAAACAGTTAATGGACTTAAACTGCCAACCTTGTGGTTAGCTGTTGCTATCATTGTTTAAATGTTATAAAGTAAATTAATTCTGCCTCATAGCAACCTGGTGTAGGGTTTACAGGAGTGGATCATGGGTTTGAACTGCCAACTATGTGGTTACCAGTCCAGTGCTTATCCTATAGAGCCATAGCACCCCATATATAGATTAATGTTGTTGTTTTTGTTAAGTGCTGTTGAGTTGGTTGTGACACATTACGACCCTCTGTCCGGTTTCTGAGGAGCAGCTGGTAAGCTGTGTATACATAAATATATATAACATATAACACACACATACACACATATATATATTAATGGTGGCTGGTGGCTGTGTGCCATGGAGTCAGTCCTGACTCATAGCGACCTTGCACAGGGTTTCCGAGGCTGTAAATCTTTATGGGAGCAGAACGCCTCATCTTTCTCCCGCGGACCAGCTGGTAGTTTCGAACTGCTGACCTTGCAGCTCACAGCCTGATTCGTAACCACTAAGCTACCAGAGCTCCTTATATATATTAATAGAAGGCACATATATATTCAGATAGATACTGCTGTGGTGCTGTGGGTTCATGCACTGGATTGCAAAGTCAGTTTGAACAGCAAGGTTTGAGGTTCAAGCTTACCAGCTGCTCCTCAGAAACCCTATAGAGGATCTTTATATATATGAGTCTTGGTGTGGTGCTGTGGGTTGATGTGCCAGACTGCAAAGCAGTTTGAACTGCAAGGTCAGCGGTTCAAGCTCACCGGCTGCTCCTTGGAAACCACAAAAATCCTCAACACTGGACCAATAAACAACATTCATATCAGCAGAGAAAATATTCAGGTTGTCAAGGATTTCATTTTGCTCGAATCAACCATCAACACTCATGGAAGCAGCAGTCGAGATCAAACGACGTATTGCATTAGGCAAATGTGCTGCACAAGACCTTTTTAAAGTGTTGAAGAGCAAAGATGTCAGCTTGAGGACTAAGGTGAACCTGACCCAAGCCAAGATATTTTGAATAACCTCATATGCATGCAAAAGCTGGATAGTGAATAAGAAAAACTGTAGAAGAATTGATGCATTTGAGTTAAGTTGGAGGAGAATATTGAAAGTACCATGGACTGCCAAAAGAACAAATAGATTTGTCTTGGAAGAAGCACAGCCAAAAAGCTCCTTAGAGGCCAGGATGGCCATACTTGGTCTCTCATACTTCAGACATATTGTCAGGAGGGACCAGTCACTGGAGAAGGATTACATGCTTGGTAAAGTGGAGGGTCAGAGAAAAAGAGGAAGACCCCCAATGAGATGGATTGTCAAAGTGGCAGCATCAATGGGCTCAAGAATAGCGACAATTGTGAGGTTGGTCCAGGACCAGGCAGTGTTTCATTCTGTTGTGTGTAGGGTTGTTATGAATCACAACTGAGGTGATGACATCTATCAACAGCAACAACAACAATAATGTGTGTATACACATACACACCCAAACACAAAAAGGGGATTCAAAATGTAATGGAAAATGGAACTAAAAGATAATGGGATTTTTTTCACAAAATTTTTGAAGATCCCTTCTGTTATATATATGTTGTTATTGTTGTTGTTAAGTGCCAACGAGTTAGTTCCAACCCATAAAGACCCTATATAGGGTTTCTGAGAAGCAGCTGGTGAGTTTGAACTGTGAACCTTGAAATTCAAACTGACTTTTCCGTCCAACCCACATTATCTCTCTCTCTCTGTCTGTCTCTGTCTGTCTGTCTCTGTCTCTCTCTGTCTCTCTGTCTCTCGTCTCTCTCTCTCTCTCATATATATGAAAGCGTAGTGGTTATAAGTCGGGCTGCCAACCTCAAGGTCAGTAGTTCAAAATTACCAGTGGCTCCATGGGAGAAAGATGAGGCGTTCTGCTCCCATAAAAATGTACAGACTCAGAAGCCCTGTGCAGGGTCAATATGAGTGAGAACGTACTACACGGTACTTAACAACAATATATAAATATACACATACAGGTATATACACACACACATATATATGTACACACACATACATATACACACATGCATATATGCACACATGCATATATACACGCATGCATATATATACACATACATAAATATACACATACACAAATATACGCATACATATATACACATACATATATATACACACACATATACATATACACACATATATACATACATGTATACACATGCATATATACACACATACATATATATACATATATATACACATACATATATATGTACACACACACATATATATATATATATATATATGTATATATACACAATAGTGTACCTTCTAACACTTATTTCGATGTGAACTCTCCTTAATTATAAATAACAAATGTAATATATGAGGAAGCTTGAAGAAATTGATGTGAAAATTCCATTATTTTTCATTAAAATGTTCTATGTATATATATATATAAACATATGCACACATCCATAAAGTGAGTAAAAAATTACCTGCACTGTAGCTGTGGAATTTATTTTCATCAACTTTTAGAAAAAACAAATACATAATTTCTTGACATAATCCCATATAATCCAGAACTGGTTGTCCTGAAGGAAGAAGTCCAAGATGCACGGAAGGCACTGGGGAAGAACAAAGCATCCAGAATTGATGGAATGTAAATGGAAATCTTCCAACAAAGAAGCAGCACTGAAGCACTCACTCTTCTATGCCAAGAAATATGGAAGACAACTACCTGGCCAACTGCTTAGAAGAGTTCCATATCTTTGTCCATGCCAAAGACAGGTGACCCAATGGAATGCAGAAATCTTCAGACAATTTCGTTAATGTCACATGCAAATAAAATTTTGCTAAAGATAATCCAAAAATTGCTGCAACAGTACATTGATAGGGGTTTGCCAGAGGTTCAAGTTGACTACAGATGAGGACATGGAATTAAAGATTGCACTGTTGATATCAGATGGGTCTTAGCTGAAGACAGAACATATCAGAAGGATGTTTGTTGTTGCTAAGTGTCGCTACATTGGTTCCAATTCATAGCAACCCTTTGTAGGGTTTTTGAGAAACAGCTGTTGGGTTTGCATCACCGACTTTGTGATCTGTAGTCCAGTACTGGTCCTACATTGCCACAACAGGTTTATCTGTGCTTTATTGACTATGCAGAGTGTTTTAACTGTGTGGATTATGGCAAGCTATGAATAACATTGCAAAAAATAGATATTCCAGAACACTTCATTGTGTTCATGAAGGACCAAGGGACAGTTGTTTGAACAGAAAGAGTGGACAGTGAATAGTTTAAAATCAGGAAAGGTGTGTGACAGGGTTGTATTATTTAACCATACTTTTTTAGTTTGTATTCTGATCAAATAATTTGAATAGCTGGATTATGTGAAGAAAAACATGGCATCAGGATTGGAGGAAGACTCATTAACAACCTGTGATATACAGATGATACAATCCTTGCTTGCTGAAAGTAAAATATTTACTGATGAAGATCAAAGACCACAGCCTTCTGTATGGTTGTACCTCAATGTAAAGAAAGCAAAAATCCTTACCACTGGACCAATAAACAACATCCATACAAATGGAGAAAAGATAGAAGTTGTCAAAGGCTTCATTTTGCTTGGATCAACCGTTAACACTAATGAAAGCAGCAGTTGAGAAATCAAATGATGTTTGCACTAGACAAATCTGTTGTACAAGGCCTCATTACAGTGTTGAAGAGCTGAAATGTCAGTTTGGGGACTAAGGTCAGCCTGACCCAAGCCATGGCATTTTGAATATCTTTATATGCATACAAAAGTTGGACAATGAATAAGAAAGACTGTAGAAGAATTGATCCATTTGGGTTATGGTGTTGGAGAAGAATATTAAAAATACTGTGGATTGCCAGAAGAACAACAAATCAGTGTTGAAAGAATACTCCTTAGAAGCTAGGATGGTGAGACTTTGTCTCTAATACTTCAGACATATTATCAAGAATGGACCAGTCCCATGAGAAGGACAGCATGCTTGGTAAAGTGAAAGGTAATCAAAAGAGAGGAAGACTCCCAACAAGATGAATTGGCACAGTGGCAGCAGCTATAGGCTTATGTATAGCAACGATTGTGAGGATGGCACAGGATTGGGCAGTGTTTTGTTCTGTTGCCCATAAGGTCACTATGAATTGGAACCAACTGTTGGCACCCAAAAACAACAGCAACAATCGCAGACATTAAACTATGCATGGCTGCCTTACACGTTTAGAGTTTTTATAAAATGTAACAAGGGATAGATACATAGTGAGAATCTAGGTACTGGCCTCTGTGGATTCAGTAGGTAAGAAATCTCTCCAACTATTTATATAATTTTGAACCATCACTTTTGCTAGTTATGAGACTTCTCTGTGCCCAGCTGGATAACCTAACAAAGGATAATGTAGTAGTGTCTGGTTCCTAGAGTCACTACTAGAATTAAATGAGAAAACACACAAAAGTGTCAAAGGGATTGTGGCCACTGTAAGCAATTTCTATCTTAGCTATTGGTAAAGAACTTTGAAAGTGCCATGAACTGCCAGAAGAACAAACACATCTGTTTAGGAAGATATAGAGCCAGTTTGCTACTTGGAAATAAGGATGGGAGAATTTCTCTTACATAATTTGGACATATTTTCAGGGAGAACCAGTCCTTGAAAAAGGACATCATGCTTGGTAAAGTTGTTAAATACTGTTGAGTCAGTTCCAATGGCCCTGTGCGAGGTTTCTGAGGCTGGAAGTCTTTACAGAAGCAGAAAGGCTTGGGTCATGAAAAATGAGAAAGACCCTCAATGAGATGGTTTGATATAGTGACTGCAACAATGGTCTCAAACTTAGCAACAGTTTTGTGGATTACACAGGACCAGACAGTATTTCTTTCTGTTATGTGTATTGTTGTTGTTGTTAAGTGCTGTCGAGTTGATCCCAAGTCATAGTGATTCTGTATAGGGTTTTAGAGGAGTGACTCATGAGTTTGAACCACCAATCTCCAGCTTGTGGTCAAGTGGATTGCACAGAGTTCAGTGAATTACTTCATATAGCTCTTCCACCCATAATCTTAGTAACGCCCATCAAGCAACGTTTTTTTTTTCCCCCTGATGAGTCTGAGTCATAGAAGATGGGTGAAGAGACTGATAGGACAATATGATTCAGTTGTGAGTAATTGCTATTAGGGTTCATTGTGATTGTGAAAACTTGGAACTCTAATGTGGGTATAAAATGAGCCAGCTCAGTAGCAGCACTGGGGGGGGGGGGGTGTCTTACTACCAACAAGACAGAGAAACAAGGAGTGGAGCCATGAAATCCCTGTGCTTTGAACTTCTTTGGCCCAGGAGATAGATCTCACACTGTTATAGTATAACTAACAGCCCCATTTGCCATTTAAATATTATAGCATAGTTCACCCTGCTTCTCCCTTTTCCCCCACCTCACCCTATGGAAAAATAATAAATAAATTTCTTACAGAAAAACCTTGAAGGCCAGAATGACCCAAGGACACCTGGACAAACAGGATAAAACTTAGCCCATCCATACAAACAAGATAAGGTGGGGTTTGGTGGGTTTACTCCCACTTACAGGATAAGGGTCTGCTGGAATTTTCCACCCCAGGTGACAAGACAAATCTGTGTGTTCTAACCACTCAGTGTTTCTTATATAAAACCCTGTTCCCCTCCTCACTTGGGGGTCAGAGTGATTTGAGCTTGAGGGGACGCTTTGGCCGCCGGTAATAAACTTTGCTCTTTAATTTTCTGAGTTGAGTTCTGGCTTGTACTGCCACAACAACACAAAATGGCTGCCAGCAACACAACCAAGAACCAGAGTGTAAGACCAAGCAGTAGACTTCCTATACCATGAAACAGCTCAAGCTGAGTACCTTCAGGCAGGCAGATCACTTGTGAAATGGGGTGTCTCCAAGCATCTAATTGGGGAGCTCAGTTTGCTAACCCACAGAAGTAGAACTCAAGCCAGGCACCTTCCGTAGAGTGGTGCGCCCTTTGGACATTTAGCATTGGCATGAAGGAGCTTTGTAACAATGCCCAGTAAAGGCAGAGATCATGTCATGAGTCTGAAGACCAGAGGGCCAGGGGCCAGGGGCCAGAATAACACTTGCTTATGGACTTGGCTAAAAAAAAAACAAAAAAAAAATGTTTCTTCTAATTGAAAGAATTGTGCCGTGAACATTTTGACAATGAACTGTAGCTGGTTACTTGGCTTAATCCCCACAATCATGAATATTCTTTGAGTTCTGTGTGAAGATTGGAATGAAGTCTCTAACCCAACAGAGAAGCAGAGAATGCCTTTGGAGGGACAGTTGGTGTCAGAATTGGTAAAGAAGGTTGGAGGAGGCATGTCTGGCTTCAGTTTCCTGAGGAATCAGCCTTGGGTTGGTGTGAAATCTTATTTGCCTTCCCCCTGTGACATAAGAGGCATTCAGGTGCTTCCTCCACACCATTTTTTCAGTGGTTATGAGTGAGAGGCAACCCGATGACACGTAACAACAGCATCAAACATATCACATTCCAGCCTTAATAAATCACTGTAAGGCAGGTACTGATAACAGAAAAGTAGAAGGTCAAATGGTGGTGGTGGTGACTGTGTGCTGTGGAGTCAGTTCCGACTCGACTCACAGTGACCCTTTATAGGGTTTCTGAGGCTGTAACACTTCACGGGAGCAGAAAGCCACACCTTTCTCCCATGGAACTGCTGGCAGTTTTGAACTGCTGACCTTGAGGTTAGCAGCCCAACTCATAACCAATATTCTACCTGAGCTCCTTACATACTCAAGTAAGTCACCTGCAGGCACACAACTGATGTGTGTTCAAAATCTTGGTTAGAAGCTCTGACTTTGCAATTAAACTACCTGGAATGAAATCCCAACGCTGCAATTGACTATATGGGTGACTTTAGGCAAATTCTCACATCTCCAATGCCTTACTTTTCTCATCTGAAAAATAGGTTCAAAGAATTGTTATGAGAAGTAAACATAAAGAATGAGAGACAGCCTGCCACCCAGTAAAGACTGTCTATGCATTGATGATTGTTTTTCTAGAATCCAGTTTTCCTCCAGAGTTCAACCTCTTTCCATTTTAAGTGTTTGCTAAATTCTCTCAGGTCTTAGAATTACCCAAGTGTGTCTATTAAAAATATGTACTTACAGGGCCCTGCCTTAGATATTTTCATTGAGCAAGTGTGGAGTAAGTACAGCAATATACAATTTTCACAGTCTACTGCTATCCCCAACCCCCAATCAGATGGTTTTGATGATGCAGCAAATTTTGGGACACTTTGTCACAAAATACCAAGAGTTCTTCAGACGTTGGGGATTGTTTGGAACTACCAATAGTTAGCATAGTGGTTACGAATCGGGCTGCGAACCTTAAGGTCAGTGGTTCGAAACTACCAGCTGCATCGTGGGAGAAAGATGAGGCTTTCTACTCCCGTAAAGATTTGCACCCTCGGAAACCCTATACAGGGTCGCTATAGGTCGGAAACGACTCGATGGCACATAACAACAACAACGACAACAACCAATAGTTAAACTCTCAGGGAGCCTCTGATTCTGTCAATGAAGGCTGAGAGCGGGGGGCGGGGGATCTGCCTTTTTCTGTTTAACTCTGACCCTGATTGTTGGGATTGAGAATACCTCATCCTAAAGTCCCAGTAACAATCTATATCATGCTCACTCTGGCTGGAAGGATCTGAGTTCTCAAAGTCAAGGTCAATGCTGAGAAAATAATGCCAAGGTGAATGCAATGCAGTCAGCTCTTTTCTACTTAGAGACCACCCTGGGGATGATGTGGTCAGTGAGAAGGCTTCGGGTATCGTGACCAAGCACTACAACAGCAGACTGATAGACCTGGGTTAGAATTCTGGACAAATCACTTAATGGAAACTCTTGGGCAAATATGCTGATCTTTCTGGTCCTCAGTTTCTCTTCTGCCTCTCTTTCATGAAAATTGTGAGGATTAAAATAAAAGATTACCTAAAGAATTACTACCAGCTGTTCTGCAGGAGAAAGATGAGGCTTTCTGCTCCCATAAATATTTGCAGCCTCAGAAACCCTGTGCTGGGTCACAATGAGTCAGAACCGACTCTATGGTACTTATCAACAACAACAATAAAGAATGATTGGGATATGAGAGATTGCTGCAATGCTGTCCATGCCCTGAGACCAACCCTTGGCAAAGAACTTCCTGCTTGGTAAAGTCGAGGGTCAGTGAAAAAGAGGAAGATGGGCTCAAGGAGATAGGCTGACACAGTGGCCACAACAATGGCCTTAAATGTGTACAGCAATGGTTGTAAGGATGGTGCAGAATTGGGCTGTGCTTTGCTCTGAGTCAGAATCAACTCAACAACACCCTTCACATGTGTGATCCCATATGCCAGTTGATGCTACCAAGTTTGCCCCTTGATAATGAGTTAAAGACCCTTCCACCCTTTATATATTACATTCGTTTTCAGGAAAACATTTGCCATGAAAGGATAGAAGATTTCATTTCTGACAGGGTGCTGACTCTTCCCCAATCTCTAAACCAGAGATGGAGAATGTCCAGCCCATAAGCCCATAGTTCATTTTGTCTGGCCCTGGCAAGGCAACCACAATTCCAGCCATCACATTGTTGTTGTTGTTGTTAAGAGCTGTCAAATCAGTTCTTACTCATAGGACCCTGGATAAGTTTTCTGAAGACCAGCTGGTGAGTTTGAAGCCCCGACCTTGTGGTTCAAACTGACCTTTCGGTCCAGCAAATTATCCTGCAATGCCACACCAGGACTCACATTGTTGTTGTTAAGTGCCATTGAGCTAGTTCTGATGCATAGCAACCCTGTATAAGGTTTCCAAGGAGTGATTGGTGAGCTTGAACCGCCGACCTTGGTGTTCAGATGAGTGCAGTCTAGCACATTAACACACAGCATCACACCAGGACTCCAGAACTCACATTAGAGATGAGTTAGTTAATTGTTTGACCAAATATAGCAGATTAATTTTAAATCTGATAATTTTGTATGGTCCATGAATGATGTTAATAAATTTTGGCAGAAAAACATGTTCCCCACCACCGCTCTAAACCATGGATGTCAGGTAATAAGTTAAAACTTATTATGTCTTAGGATAAATTCAAAATGTTCAATGAAATTCTTTGACCAAGTCAAGGAAGCTAAACACAAAACACATACTAAACACAACACACCGATGTATACACCCATATAAGCTCAGTAATTGGACTTCAATCAAATAACCCATCTTGTCCCATAACTCTGCCCCACCATAACCAAAGTGCTTACAAGAGGTCTTGCATATGGTAAATTCTCAATGAAACTTATCACGTAATGGTTTAATCTACTATGCATGTCTTCTGATTCCTGTTTTTATAGACTATGGTGGGGGGTTTGTAGTTATGTATTGTGGACTCAGTTCTGACTCATAAAATACATGTATAGAGTTTCTGAGGCTGTGTAAATCTTTATGGGAGCAGAAAGCTTAATCTTTCTCCCACAGAATGGCTAGTAGTTTCGAACTGCTGACCTTGAGGTTAGCAGCTTGACTTGTTACCTCTGCACTACCAGATCTCCTGTCTACAGACAATATTACTTTGAATTTTCTAGAATGTCTTACTGTTGCTCTTGTTAGGTTCCATCGAGTCAATACCAATTCATGGCGACCTTATGCACAGCAGAACAAAACACTGACCAATCCTGGGCCAACCTCACTACTGTTTCCACACTTGAGTCCATCCATGCTTCCACTTGGCCAATCCATCTCGTTGGGTGCCTTACTCTTTTTCTCCTCCACCTTACCAAACATGACATCATTCTCCAGCAACTGGCCCCTTCTGACAATATGTCCGAAGTATGAGAGAGAAAGTTTGGCCATCCTGGCCTCCAATGAGCAATGTGGCCATACTTCTTCCAAAACAGATCTATTGGTTCTTTCTGGATTATCTTAATTATTATTATTTTTTTTTTTTCTTCAATTCTTTTCTTTTGTTTAAATATGTTCTTTTAAGCCTTGGGAATTTATTCTTCATTGAAGAAGTATGGAACAAAATAAAATATATATACTCAGCCTTTCCTGCTATTTTGGAAAGTTAGCCTCATTCAAAGGGAGAACATTGACTGAAGTTTTTAAAATTTTAAGTTTATGGAACTCTTGTATACATAAGTTCATTCCAGTTTTCTCCCTTTTCATATTTGTTCTGCTCGGAGAGTGAAATATCTTACAAGACTATGTTTATGTTGTTGTTGTTGTTGTTGTTGTTGTTGTTGCTAGGTGCCATCGAGTTGGTACCGACTCATAGCGACCTTATACACAGCAGAACGAAACACTGCCTAATCCTGAGCCAACTCACTATTGTTGCCACACTTGAGTCCATCGATGCTGCCACTTGGCCAATCCATCTCATTGGGGGTCTTCCTCTTTTTCTCTGACCCTCCACCTTACCAAACATGATGTCCTTCTCCAGCGACTGGTCCCTCCTGACAATATGTCCCAATTATGAGAGACCAACTTTGGTCATCCTGGCCTCCAAGGAGCACTCTGGCTGCACTTCTTCCACAATGGATCTATTGGTTCTTTTGGTAGCCCATGGCACTTTCAATATTCTCCTCCAATACCATAACTCAAAAGCATCAATTCTTCTATGGTCTTCCCTATTCACTGTCCAGCTTTCACATGCATATGAGGTTATTAAAAATACTATGGCTTGGGTCAGGTGCACCTTAGTCCTCAAGCTGACATCTTTGCTCTTCAACATTTTTAAAAGTTCTTGTGCAGCAGATTTGCCTAATGTTGTTTGATTTCTTGACTACTGCTTCCGTGAATGTTGATAGTTGAGCCAAGAAAACTGAAGTCCTTGATAACTTCAATCTTTTCTCCATTGATAAGAATTTTTTTTTTTTTATTACTTCAGTGGTGAGGATTTTTGTTTTCTTGACATTAAGATGTAATCCATACTGAAGGCTGTGCTCTTTGATCTTCATCAGTAAATGTTTTAAATCCTCTTCGCTTTCAGCAAGCAAGGTGGTATCATCTGCATATCACAGGTTGTTAATGAGTCTTCCTCCAATCCTAATGCCACATTCTTCTTCATGTAACCCAGCGTCTCAGATTATTTGCCCAGCATACAGGTTGAATAAGTATGGTGAAAGAATACAACCTTGTCGCACACCTTTCTTAATTTTAAACATTCAGTTCCCATGTTCTGTTAGAACAACTGCCTCTTGGTCCATGTACAGATTCCTCATGAGCACAATTAAGTGTTCTGGAATACTCATACTTCATAATGTTGTTCATAGCTTGTCATGATCCACACAATAGAAAGGCTTTATACCCCAAATCAAAGTCCTCCTCATGGAGAATGCAGCAGGCCACAAAAATCATTAAAAAGAAGGAACGAAGGAAAGAGAGAAGGCATTAAAAAAAAAAAAAAGTAATTAAAAAAAAACAAAACAATGAACTTAAGTGAGATCATTTTCATTGATTTTGTTTGTTTGTTTGTTTGTTTGTTTGTTTTAATTCTCAGAAACATTCCATTTGGAATCACATACAAAATAGCCATAAACAGAATATTTTTATTCCACACAATGGAATCATTATATAAAATAGTTAACCAAACAATGAGATCTCATGTAAAACCAATCTCACTGATGTGTCATTCTAAACCAGCCAATAGCTACCTAGACCTTCCTTTTAGAAACTTCTAAAATGAGTCCTGGTGTGGTGCTGTGGGTTAATGCACTGGATTGCAAAGTCGGTTTGAATCCCAAAGTCGGCAGTTAAAGCTTACCTGTCATTCCTCAGAAACCCTATACAGAGTTTGTATGGGTCGGAACCAACTTGAGGACACTTAACAATAACAAAAATCACCTTATTTGCATAAGGCAGAGATGAGGGATAGGAGATTCAAAACAAAAAACAATTTTTCAACCAAAATGAAGAGCTGTGTTTTAGGGGGAAGGCAAAATCAATGATCATATCCCATAAAAGCTTATGGTAAATGTCATGTTGTTGTTCAGTGCCGTTGAGTCCATTCCATCTCATAGCGACCCTGCATTGGCTTTCCGAGGAGAGTCTGGTGTGCTTGAACCACCAACCATAGCTGTCCAACGCTCATCCCACAGTCTGTGGTCAATGCCATAAACAACGAATAAAATGCATCCCAGTTTGAAGGAGAGAAAGTGGATATCAGCTGTTGGCATCAGTCCTGTGTCCACCAGGTCCTGTGAGAGTTATTGTACCTCAATCTTACTTTGAGAACAAATACATACCTATGAAAAGATAGAATTGTTAGATTTTATAGACTCTGCAGAGACCCCTAAACTAAATACATCTAACAACAATGACAACAAAAGAAATCAATGATGGAAATGTCAATTTCCTTAACAGTCTAGTCTATTTTATTTTCTGATGCCAGATACAAATTCACCCTCTGGTCCTTCAAAGAGATTTAGATGCACATGTTTGAGATATTGGCAGCTGTTCAATAGAGGATTTTAAAAGACCACCGGCTTGCAAGAGAGAGGGAATGCAAGCTTCCTGGGAAAATATGCTTCACTGGCCAATTTGGTAGTTTTCTTTTATTTCCAAAGGCAAACTTTTGACCCTGAAATCCCCATTTTGAATGTATCTGATCGAGTTCTGAGTGTTGTTTTATTCGTATTTCCACACAAAGCAGTCCTTCATCTACCCATTCAGTCATTTAACAAATAAATAATTTTCTCCCATGTACTAGGCATGGATAAGATATCCATATGTTTATTCATGGGACCCTTGGTAACACAGCAGGTTATGAGTTGGACTGCTAACTGCAAGGTCAGTAGTTCAAATCTACCAGCTGCTCTGTGGGAGAAAGATGAGCTTTTCTGCTCTTTGTGTAAACACTGTAACTTAGAACCAACTCAGTGGCACACAACCACAACCACAACCACCACCACCATGTTTATTCACATATAACTATTAGTGCATACTATGGAATAGAAATTATTCTTGGTGCTGGGGATGAAATAGTCAAAAAAGTCAGCAAGAGCTATGTTTGGCTTTCTAGTTTGGGGTAAGACTGGCATATAAGAAATTATCTACTTTTCAGAAAATAATAAATACTATAACCAGGTACCATCAAGTGGCAATCCTATGTATATCAGAGTACAGCTGGGCTTTATGGGGTTTCCACTAGCTGTACTGGAGATAGGGTGCCAGGCTCTTCATTTGGGGTTCCATTGGATGGACTTGAACCACCAATCTTCTGGTTCATAGCCAAGCATGGTAACTGTTTCTGCCACCCTCATAGTACAGTAAATACTATAAATACAATAAAACAGGCCCTATGACAGAGTGTTGGAGTCCTGGTATGGTACTATAGGTTCATGCGCAGACTGCAAAGCCATTTGAACTGCAAGGTTGGCAAATCAAGCTCACCAACTTCTCCTCGGAAACCCTTTATAGGGTCGCTATGGGTCAGAAGTGACTTGATGGCACTTAACAAACAACAACAGCAACATGACAGAGTGTTGGAGGTACTGCTTTACATATGATGGTAACAGCCTCAAGGAAGAGGTGGTGCTGGATTTGAAAGAAGACAAATGGCCATCTATAGAAATATTTATGGGAGAGTACTGTGGGCAGCAATGGTCCACTCTTTTTCAAATAAAGATGTCAACACAAACTGAAAATCCCACTATAAAGTAGTGGGGTTTGGGACATTTGGGTAATTAAGTCCCTTTCCATGAGATCAGAAGAACTAGATGGTACCCAACTACAATCACTGATCAAAAGTGAGGAAAATGCAGAACAGAATTTAAAATTCTTATGGAATCCAGAGTTTCTGGCACCATGAACCCTAGAACTATTTCCCTGAGACAGTCTTTAAAACTTAAACCCAAAATATACCCTGATGTCCTCTTAAAACTAAACAATAGTTTAGCTTAACTATTAAGAAATGTCTGCATTGACCACTCTTCGCTTTCAAGATCGATGTCTATGGGATCAAACTGACAACAGCAACTGGGAAGATTAAATAGGAAACTCAGGGGTCAGTGAGTTTAGATTAATGAGGAAGAAGTCACTCAGAAAAGAAGGGTGAGGCTGATTGTAGAACTCAAAGGATGTACACAGTGTCACCGAGTTCTATGTAGAAACTTTGAATTTGGTGTATATTTTGCTGTGTATATTTTCCGAGTCAATAATGATGGAGTCGGGGGAGATGAACACTTCAAAAAAAGCACATAGAGTGAGTTTGGACATACAAAAACAAATGTGTTAAAAATGGGGTTGGAAGCAGGAGACCAGCAGTACAGATTAGGAGCGGGTTCACAGAAATGAAATCTATAAAAAGCCTCGATGACACATAAGTCTTTTTAGGTAGGTTAGGAGCTCTGGTGATATAGAGGGTTATGAGTTGGGCTGCTAACCCTAAGGTCAGTGGTTCTAATCTACCAGCTGCTACATAGGAGAAAGATGAGGCTTTCTGCTTCCATAAAAATTTACAGCCTTGGAAACCCTCTACAGGATTTCTATGAGTGGAAAATGACTCGTGGCACACAACCACCACCACCATTGGTATCTAGGAGTCCCTATGTGGCAAAAATGGAGTCCTGGTGATGCAGTTACCACTGCAAAATACACTAGGCTGTGAACTGAAAGGTCAGTGGTTCAAGCCTTCCCATGGGAGAAAGATGTAACAGTCTGCTTCTGTTAAGACTTCTATATAGCCTTAGAAGCCCTGTAGGACAATCCGACTCTGTCTTAAAGATCATTATGAGTCTGACTCAACCCACAACAATGGGTTTAAGTGTTCAGCTGCTAACTGAAAGCTTGGTGGTTCACGTTTATCCAGAGATACCTTGGAAGAAAGTTCTGGTGATCTCCTTCTGAAAGATCAGCCAGTGGAGACCCTGTGGAGCACAGTTATACTCTGGCACATATGACCTTGTAATACATTAGCATTAAGTCATTATATATCACTAAATACCAAGGAGCTGAACCATCAACCTTGTGGTCCTGTGCTTATCCTACAGTGCCACACCTCAGAGACAGAAATACCACCCTCCAAGGTGTATAGGTGGAGGGTCAGAGAAAAAGAGGAAGACCCCTACCGAGATGGATTGGCCAGGTGGCATCATTGATGGACTCAAGTGTGGCAGCGGTAGTGAGGTTGGCCCAGGATCGGACATTGTTTTGTTCTGCTGTGCATGGGGTCGCTATGAGTCGGTTCCGACTCGATGGCATCTGACAACAACAACAACAACAACAAGGTGTATAGATCTCAATGGAGAATGTGTTCTAATATATACGAAAGTCAATGATAAATACAGGCATTTTGGAAATTCAGCAGACTAAGAAAAGGAGGTATCATTGGAAGTGGATGGGATGGAATGTTGGATTTGGAATGTGTAGAGAAAGAGACCTGTTGAGCTGTGCTGACATCCTAGTCACAGCAGGGCAGAGGAGCGGGAAGATGTGTTTGGATTCAATGAACACTCATATAATGAACACCTTATGTCTCCCTGACTTGCACACAGTTTCAGTGATGTGCATCTTACTAATTCTCCCCAGTCATACCAACACTTCAAAACACACGCTAAATTCTCTTTGGATTTGTACAGAGAAGACTCTTCATGTCCAAGGTTTATTTGTGCCTTTTTGTATAAGAAACTTTCTGTCTGGTTTTGACGTGAACCCACCATAGCAGCAAGATTGAAGGTCATGTTCAACCAACAGCTCACTGAACAATCATTTCCTTAGATTGACTCTTGCTCTTGCTGCGGAACTTCCCTAAAGCAATAATACTAAGAGCTCCAGAAAAAGGACTCATTTTTGTGTCCTTTCCAAGCTGAGCCTATTACCACCAAAAAAATAGCACTCATTAAGTACCTAGTCATCTCGGTTCAGCCATGCCTTGTGTCTGGGACCAAAAATAAAATAAAATAAATGAGAACCCTCTTCTTTATATCACCCACAGACAAATTCTATTATAGTGTCAGTACCGCTTTATGACTGCTGTTCGTTCTTAGAAGGGTAAGTCAAAATGTTTCATTCTGTTATGCATAGGGTCGCTATGAGTCAGAACTGAAACAACAGCACCTAATAAGATAAGAAAGTTAAAAACCTTTGTTGTAAACTTATAGAAACCTTTATTAAAGAAAATTATCAAAATGTAAAGGTATTGTTTCTCAACACATCTTCCATTGAGGTCTATACACCTCGGAAGGTGGTATTTCTGTCTCTCCAGTGTGGTACTTTAGGGTAAACGCAGAACCGCAAGGTCAGTTTGAACCACAAGGTTGGCAGTTCAAACTCACCAACTGCTCCTTGGAAACCCTATACTGGGTCACTAAGATTCTAAACCAATTCTACGGCACTTAACAACAATAACAAAAAACCTACCCACACTAGTGCCTTAGTATGGCACTGTAGGACAAGTACTGGACTGCTAACCCCAGATCAATGGTTCAAATCCACCAGCCGCAACTTTGGAAGCCTTATATATGATTGATACAAGTCGGAGTGGATGCAATGGAACTTAATAACAGCAACTCTTCCCCAAATAATGCTATGCTCTTCAGTTTACACCATGTCAAAATGGAAGTTTGGGTATCTTCGAGGGACTCAAATGACGTTCCTTTGAGTTTGGGGAACAAAAAGAAATCTGAAGGGGCAAGATCAGGGTTGTAGGGTGGATTGGGAAAGGTTTACCAATGAAATTCTTGTAGGACAACCCTTCCTACCCTCAAAGAGTGAACACGTACATTGTGGTAATGGAAAAAAAAAAATCTCCTCACCATAACTTCCCTGGTCTTATACTCAGCAATGTGGCTTTTTGTTTTCCTAAACCTTCTTCCTAATAAGCCCCCATCTCCTTTGAGGAAAAGCTTTGAAGTTTGTCTCTTTGGAATTCCAAAAAATAGTCACTATAACCCAATGAGCTGGCCTTTCTGCTTTGAATTCAAGTGACCCAGTAGATCCCCTTGGGAACCACTGTTTTGTTTGGACCTTTTACTTTTCTGAAGGCATCCTACAGAGACTAAGACAAGTGTACTGCTGTGAGAATTAGCCTACAGCCCTGCACTGATCACAGACACATGTTCAGACACACTCTGGAATAAACCAGTGCTTGTATGAACTGGGACCTTAGTAGCAATATTTTGTGACGTAACCTCATATTGCTTGACTTCCTCATGAAGTATTGCATCTTTTGTGGGCCTCAGTTTGTCTTATTCCTGTTGGTATCCCAAGTGCCGAGCTGGGTGTCCAGTACCCAGAAAGGCCTCAAATATTTGCTGAGCAAACAGGCTTTGTAAATGGTAACATGAATAAACATAAGACTGTGCAAATAACCATAAATATTGAATATAGAAAGTATATTGTGTACATATCTGCGTAGTTCTCAAGACTAAATAAGAAGTTTTTTAACATCCAGCATAAAGATATCTCTTAAAATTCTGGTTTAGGTTTAGTTTTTAGTATAAAGAAAGGCAAGGAATTTTAAACTAAAGAGGGGTCAGCATCCAATGAAGACAAGTTAAAGTGTTGGTTAGAAATAGTTTAGTGAATACCAGCACTTGATCAGTAAGCTATTTTTGAGGGTTCTTTTGGGCAAGAAAGGAACCCTAGTGGCACAATGGTTAAGTATTCAGCTGCTAACCAAAAGGTTGGTAGTTTGAATCCACCCAGAAACCCCTTAGGAGAAAAAATGTGATAATAGAGTTTCCAGGAGACGACAGTCTTGAAAACTCTATGGGGCAACTTTACTCTGAAATGACATTGCTATGAGTCAGAATCCATTTGATGGCACCCAACAACAATAATTTGGGGCACAACCCTAATCTTTTTTTGTTGTTGTTAATTATGTGACAGTTTACATGGGAGAACATTAGTTTTGCATTCATCTTAACGTATATTGTTTCATTGCCATGGTTACAATCCCCTCCACCCATCACCAATCAACAAAAGAGTGCATCCTATAAGCCTGTTCCTCCCCACTCCCGGTCATCAGCACACAGCCCCTCTTCCTCCCCTGGGTCCTGAGTCCCCAGCTGCTCCATCTCTCCACACCATCATCTCTGCCTCCATCTCTGGGATCGCTGCCTCTCTGGATAGGTTTCTGCTCTCTGATCTTCTCCTTTCATGGTTCCAGGGACCTCTGCTCCCTGCCTACAAAGTCAATCACTCCCCTCCTTGCCACAAAATGCCCACTTTTACATTTACAGCCTTCACAATCAGTCCTGGTAACAATTATTCACCCTTGCATCACAAGAGACCTAGCCGCCTAGACAGATTGGATACTACTCAGTGGAGATTCTACCCTGCTCCACACTCTCTGGATCTAGGTTCCCTCTTGAAAGCTTGTAGGCCAGTCACTTCTTGCCCTTGTAGTCCCCTGCCCCATTTTTGATAGTCAATATCCAAGTTGCCCATCCCTGTGTGGGAATGATCCCTGCTGCAAAGATTTGTTCCCTCTTTTGAGCTATTGCATCCATAGGTGTAGGTCAAGTTCATCTAATTGTATTAAGTTACTCTTTTTTTTCCTCTTCTTTATTCTTCTAATTGAGCTCTGATCACCCAGTCATTGAGGCTAGGTCAAATGGGTATTATCTGCATGTACGGGTGCTCTTGTGGTTATGTCCTCTCTTCTTATCCACTGGACACTTCACCCTCCACTCCAGTCCCCCATGGCTATGTCACTGACTCTGGGCCCAAGAGTTCCCAGGTCTTGCCACAGTGCTGGCCAACCAGGTCTCCACCTGGGTTCACATGAGTCTATTGAACATTGTAGGACTTAGCTCGCAGCCTTATAGCTGTTTTTCCCTCACTTCCCCTTGTTGGTGGCGAACGTGGTCACCCATCAGAGCGTGTATTCCCATTGAGTCTTAGTCTTGGAAGGGGGTTTACTCTGAGGGGACCCGACCCCTTGCCTTGATGTCTCCTGGGCGGGCAACTTGCTTGTTCTTGTAGTAACAGTCAGTCTGCCTCTATTGTTTTGTGTTTTTCCTGTCAGTCTTTCTTTCAAGAGGCATCTTCTATTCTTCTATCTGCTCCAGGCTGGTCTGCCCATCCTCTCAGGGGGAAATTTCCCACCTCTGAAGATTCTAGATGCTGTTCAGGATTCCAACTATAGTCTTATGTAATGCAGAGTCTCCGCAGGCAGCCTCCTTCACTGACAACCCTAATCTTGAGAGTAAGAAATGGTAATGAGGTCTTCCCATGGTATACCATTTACAGTTGTCAAAAAAGCAAAGCCTGTAAGAACAAAGAACCTTTGATATACTGATAAAATTCCTTACATTTTTCTCACTATTTCCAAAAAAGAAAAAGAAATGGCCAATAGGTACTTATTTTATGATATTTATCCTGAGCCAGAATGACACTAGGTAGGTTCTAAAGGCAGATCCGGTTAAGCTGAGATCCCAGGTGACTGTGGATGGGAACAAAGAAGAAATCTTAGCCTGGCTGTGTTGGATATGACAACAAGGGAGAATGCCACTAATGCATTTATTCCATCATGCAACAATGGCCTTCCACCTGTCCCCTTTGCCAGCCACCTTTCACTATATCTTTTTTATTGGAGACGGTTTCTTTGGTTCACTGATAATTGGAATACTGGCTCTCTTTTCTGGTCTATAAATTCAGCAGTTACCACATTTATGACTCTGTGGGTCTGACACAATATTTCAACCCTGAGAACTGCTGTACTGATCTGTTCAGGGAAGGCAAACATTTTGATTGCCACATTTGATTTGGAATCGGGACATATCTTTACCTTAACATTGTCCATATCTACATGCATTATTGCCCCAACAATGTAATGCAGATTTGTTAATGAGTTAACTTGATAAGCATGGGAGAAATCAGTATCTTAGAATTCTTCTTTTAGGAAGCATGTATCAGGGCAAGAAATATATGGAAGTTATTGAGTAATGGACTTGCAATGAATCTCATCTCTGTTGTTTGTTTTTCTATTTACTTGTTACTGACTACCAGTACCAGTTCTGACTGAGTCATCTCAGACTCAAGGGAACTTCCTGCCTATCATTGTAGTACTGTGCTCCAGTGGGTTTTCAATGGTTGGTTTGGGGGAAAGTAAATCTCTAGGCTTTTCTTTCGAGGCACTTCTAGGTGGCAGCCTAGTGTGTTAATCATGTGTGCCACCCAGGGACTCCAGTTACTACTACATCACTTAATTGTAAAAAGTCTAGATTAATATTTCTTCTGAATCCGATGGAATTTGAGGCTCTTTTATTTTCTTTCATACTTGTATTTTTAGAAACTAATACATTAGTCAGTATTCATAATGATTAAGATCAGTAGATTTAAGAGTCAGAGTTGTTGTTAAGTGCTGTCAAGCCAGTTCTGACCCAAAGTGACCCTGTATAGGGGTTTCCAAAGAGCAGCTGGTGTCCTTGAATGGCCGACCTTGCAGTTCAAATGACTTTGCAGTGTGGAGCATTAACCCACAGTGCCAAACCAGGGCTCCATAGGAGTCAGAGTGGTTGGGTTCAAATCCAACCCCATCTCATTTAACTGATGATCAAGAGTTGTTGCTGCTAAGTGCTGTCCAGTCGGTTCCTGCATGGGGTCACTGAGGAGCAGCTGGTAAGTTTGAACCACCGACCTTGCAGTTCAAATCTAATGCATTATATGTATATATAGATAAATCTAGCCACACCAGGACTCCGATGACCAAAGGTAAGATCCTTAAATGTTTGGAATCATTAATTCTGCTCTATAATATAGTGATATTGACCAAAGATTCAGTCTCATAGGTAAATGATCTTTGATTGCGAGTTATTCCTCTTACTCACTAGAGAGAGTAACACTGCCTAATATGCATTAGCAACCATTGGGCAGTGCTCTGGGGAGTCCCCAAGAAGGTGTGTGGTCAAAAGCTCTGAACCTGTTGAAAATGATTCCGTCATGAACAGTGGCAACAAGGGCAGTGTGCGCATTGCATAGCAATCAGCTCTCCTGCTGTCTGTTTCGTACTCTGGCCAAAACCCTGATGGGCAAGAGATGTGATTGCTATGTAACACGTATCACCCTTGTGTCTGTTGATCAGGATGAACCATTCCAAACTAATTCAAAGCTCTAGTCTGCTCACCTGAAATGCAGCTCAGCTGAGCTCAGGGAGCTAGGACCGTGTTGGCCACACACCTCTCTGTGGTCTGTGAAAACCAGCTGATGTGATCTTTCAGAAGTAGATCACCAATTCTTTCTCCTGAGTAATCTCTGGTAGATTCAAACGGCCAATCTTTGACTTCACAGTCAAGCTCTTTACCATTTGCACTTTTGAAGCACTTTAGTATGTGTTCAATGTAGAGAAAAAAAAAAAAATCTCCACAACTGGGCCACTACACAATGCCATGATTGTGTGAAAAGACTGAAATTACCAAAGACTTCATTTTACTTGAATGCATAATCCACACTCATGGAAGAAGCAGTCATAAAATCAAAGGATGTATTGCTTTGGGCAAATGTGTTGTAAAGGACCTCTTTAGTGGGTTAGATGCTATGCCGTGAGGACTAAGGTATGCCTGACCCAAACCAGGGTATTTCCAATCACCTCATATGCATGTTTTTTTTGTTTTTTTGTTTTTTTGGTTTTTTTTAGTTATGGTGTTGGAGAAGAATATTAAAAGTACCATGGGCTGCCAAAAGAATCAAGAAATCCATTTTGGAAGAAGTGCAGCCAGAGTGCTCCTTGGAGGCTAAGATGGCCAAACTTCGTCTCTCATACTCAGACATATTGTCAGGAGGGACCAATTTCTGGAGAAGGACTTCATGTTTGGTAAGGTGGAAGGTCAGAGAGAAAGAAGACCCCCAACGAGCTGGATTGACCAAGTGGCAGCATCGATGGACTCAAGTGTGGCAACAGTAGTGAGGTTGGCCCAGGATCGGGCAGTGTTTCATTCTGCTGTGCATAAGGTTGCTATGGGTCGGTACCGACTC
>NW_006408541.1:5880735-5887999 GCF_000296735.1 Chrysochloris asiatica | reverse complement strand
CCAGGATCGGGCAGTGTTTCATTCTGCTGTGCATAAGGTCACTATGAGTCGGTACCAACTCAATGGCACCTAACAACAACAACAACAACATATGCATGTGAAAGGTAGACAGTGAATAAGGAAGACTGGAGAAAAATGGACACATTTGAATTGTGGTGTTGGTGAAGAATGCTTTATATACCATGGACTGGCAGAAGAAGGGACAAATCTGTTTTGGAAGGAGTTGTTGTTGTTGTTAAGTGCCATTGAGTCAATTTCAACCTATAGTGACCCTGTCTAGGGTTTCCAAGGAGCAGCTGGTGAGTTTGAACCACCAACCTTGCAGTTCAAATGACTTTGCAGTCTGACGCATTAGCCCACAGTGCCACACCAGGACTTGGAAGTGAAGATGGCAAGATTTCTACTCTCATTCTTTGGTCATATTATCAGGAAGGACCTATTTTTGGAGAAGGACATCATGCTTGGTGCAATAGTGGATCAGCAAAACAGGAAGACCCTCAGCGAGATACATTGACATGGTGACTACAATGAGCTCAACTGTAAAAAGAATTGTAAGTGAGGTTGGCACAGGACTTGTTGCTGTTGTTACTGAGTTAGGTGCTGTTCTAATCTGGTGTTCATAGGTCTCTGTGAATTGGCGCCAACTCAAAAGTACCTAACAACAATAACAACAACAGTGTGTGCACAGACAGTGTGAGCAAAACAATGTCCTTCACAGGACTATTGGAGAGACAACATAACAGATAATCACCATAAAACATTGAGTTAAACTAAATGCAAATAAGATAAGATAATGAAATAAATATTTGAAAGAAGAGCTTGTCCTAATGGCAGGCATCTGACTGTAGAGGCTGATTCCTGGAGGGAGTGAAAGATGAATGGACATTTCTAGGATGAGGACAAATTGATCAAGCAAAGGGGGAGGGAGGACCCAACCTGAAAAAGAAATGGCCTGGGCAAAGAGGCCATCGGATGAGGATCTTTCCCAAGTGTGGCCAATCCACTGATGTTTGAACATTCTACAGGGGAAGTGAATATCCACTCAGAGCTGAGAAGCTCTTGGCTAACCCCAGATTCTCTTTCTTTTACAGGAATGTTGTAAAACAAAATGAGACTTGTAATTATCCTGTGAACAGTTATTCATACATTGAATTGTATCCTGATAAAATATATGTGTTAACTCATAACCTCTACACCTATGTCCCATGTAATTCAGACCTGTTATCAGGAGGGTTCTTGGAAAAACATATCACGCTTGCTAAAGCAGCTGGTCAGTGACCAAGAGGAAGACCTTCACGGAGATGGATTGGTACAGAGGCTGTAACAATGGACTCAACATAAGACCAGTTTTGAGGCTGGTGCAGGACTGGTCAGTGTTTCACTCTGCTGTGCAAAGAGCTGCTCAGAATCAGAACCAACTGAAAGGCAACTACAGCAATGTATATGTGGTTGTAATCCCATTGGGAATGGGTTTTCTTTTACGTCAATGAGACAGGATTAGTGATGAGTGTGCCTTGAGTTCATCTTTCTTGGGATAGACAAAGAGCAGGTTAAGCTCAAGCAAGCAAGGAAACAAACATGGGGAAGATGTCACCACACGGAGATCACCTAGGACCCAAAGGACAATGGTTGAAGAGACCAGGACCTTCCCCTGGAGCCAACAAAGAGAAAACATTCCCCTAGAGTCAGTGCCCTGGTTTTAGAGTGCTACCCTCCTAATCTGCTCAGTCCTGGTGTGGTGCTAATACACTGGACTGTGAGGTCCATTTGAGGCACAGGGTTGGTTAGTGGTGCTGCTCCTCAGAAACCCTGTCCAGGGTCACTATGGGTCAGAACTGACTCGACTGCACTTAGCCACAACAACCGTCCTAATCTATAAGAAAATAAACTCTGTTCATTAAAGTCACCCCCACACAATATTTCTTGGTAATGCTTCACACAGGCAGAATGGTGAGTATACAATAGGCCAAATATGCATCGAATAAGAAATACACTCATGATATTAAGCAGATATGCCCATAATATGTCCATACATTTTGTTGTTGTTGTTAGGTGTCATTCAGTTGATAGCAGCTCATAGTAAACCTATGCACAACAGAACAAAACACTGCTCAGTCCTGGGCCACAATATTCTGGTTCTGACAGTGTTCCATTGCTATTCATAAATGACTAAATATTTGGAAGTATTCCATCTCTCCTTTTTCCTAGTCTGTCTATGTCTGAAAGCTCAACTGAAACTTGTCCACCATGGATGACCCTGCTGGTATGTATAATATTGGTGGCATAGCTTCCAGAAGTCACAGCAACACACAAATCACCACAGTTCAACAAATTGACAGACGAGGGGTGATACATTTTGGGGATTACCAATATTTCAAACTAAGATTGATATTTCACCTCATTATAACCACAGTGATATGACTCTTACCATATTGATCTACAGCGTCTCCATTTCCCATTTAAGAGTGCTGTGCTCTGAGGTGAATGTAAATGGTGTGCAAGCATGGCTATTTACGAGATGAAGGGAGAAGCCAGGTGAGTGGGATGAGCCTGGTGAATTAAGAGTGAATCTTGAACTACTTTCCAAAGGGAATGACAACTTGCACCCATGAACTGAGGATCTGGTTAAAAACAATGCATCCAATGTTCTTTGTCAGACATGGGGACCATTATGAAACTATGAAGTGGAGGAGAATTTCTTGCCAGTTAACAAGCAAACACAACCCAACCTGGTGCTGTTGAATCTACACCAATTTATACCGACTCAATAGGAGAAGTAGGACTCCCACACAGGGTTTCCAATGCTGTAAATCGTTTTGGAAGCAGATGATACATTATTCTCCCAGGGAGTGGCTAGTGGGTTCAAACTGACAACCTTCCAGTTAACAGCTGAGTGCTTAACCACTGTGCCATCAGGGTTCTCATCGAGTTAAACAAGAAACACCAAAAAAAAAAAAAAGGTGTCCTGTAGGTTCATAAAGAAAACATATGCTTTTCATTATTATATTTAGGTTTCTAGCTCTGAAAAGGCAGCAAATAGATCAACCAGTCATGTTGCTATTGTTATTAAGTGTTGTTGAGTTAATTCTGACTCATGACAACCCTGTATAAGGTTCCTGAGATGTGGCTGGTGGATTTGAACCCCTTAGCTTTGGGTTAGCAGTCCAGTGCTTACAAACCCTTGAGTGTGAAGCTGGATAGTAAGCATATACCTCTTTCTTCCATTCAGTTTACACAATTTGACTTTAACTAGCTTTTAGAGCATTTACGTTTCTCAAACTTCATGCACCTATAACTATATAAGGTACAATGATTCTACTCATAAATATGAAATAAGAATATTTTATTATCTCACATTATACAAAACCTGGAAGCAATAGATCCAGCATTGTTCTGGAATACACGACTTCCATTAAACACTTAGGGTCTTTCCATCATTTGACTTTGTCATCTTCTGAAAATACATGCTGTCTCCTCTTGTGTTCCCAGAAGCTCCAAACGATTTATCGTTCATATGACAGTACCTAAACACAGGTAAAGGAGTCCTAGGGTAATGCTGTAAGATAATCACTAGGTTGTGAGGTCACTTTGAATCTCAAGATGGACTGTTCAGTGTCACCAACCGCTCCTCAGAAACCCTATACAGGGCCAGTATGAGTCAGAACTGACAGGAATGCACTTAACAATAACAACAGTAGGCTGGGTAGGGGAATAGACTTTTTTCAAACACTTCTCACCTTCATTATGGAATGAAACCCTGTTCTACAGTTCAGAAACTCCCAAAGAGACTTCTCCTGAGGCTCACTGGCATGTCCTTAACTGAATGAAATGGTGACAGAGATTGTTATTGCTGTTAAGTGCTGTTGAGTCAGTTCTGACAGCATAGCGATCCTGCGTATGGGGTTCCAACAAGTGGCTGATGAGTTTGAACCACCAACCTTAAGGTCAAGTGCTTGCCCTGCAGCACCACACTAGGATGATTAAATAATGATGGCTCCTCCTTTGGGGCTGGATACACTAATTTCCATCCGATACCTCAATAGAACTGGGGACATCTTTGCACTGAGAATGGGGAGAAGAGCTGTTGAGCAAAGTAATTGACCATGCCTACCATAGAAGACATAGAAGAGGATTCCTGGTGTGGCACTGTGGGTTAATGTGCCAGACTGCAAAGCTGTATGAACTGCAAGGCCAGCAGTTCAAGCTCACCAGCTGTTCTAGGAAACCCAATACAGGGTCCCTATGGGTGGAAATGACTCAACAGCACTTAACAACAACAACAACCATAGAAGAAGAGTGTGTAAAATTCTTACCTTCAAAATTATAATTGAACTTCCATATCTGGTAAGATGGAATAAATATACCTGTCCCATTCCTCCTAAGAACAATTGAACTCTTCCCCCAACTCTTAGCTAGTTGAGAATGTCTGTTTGAGCATTGCGTTTTTTTCAGAATCTGTCTATTCCGAAAATAGATAGGGGTGGGGTCTTGGAGTGGTGCTGTAAGAGAAGCCCTGAACTGCTAATCACAAGGTCAGTAATTCAAATTCCCCAGCGATTCCTTGGAGACCCTGTCGCAAGCTGCTATGAGTTGGAACCAACACGATGGCACTTAATGCCAACAACAAAAATCTGTATGCGATCAAATACACACAGCTACTTGAGAGATTAGATAGGAAATGTAGAGGGCAGTGAGTTTGTGAATGGAAGAGAGAGATCTCAGAGAAGGAGTGAGAGAATCCTACAAATAGAAAAAAATAATGTCACTGAAGTAGAAACCTTCGAATTGATGGATGCTTTGTGTTCAGTAACAACCAAGTAAAATCAGGGGGAAAGTCTCTGGATGCTATCTCTAAAACAAAAGAAAAATGATTCTGAAATGACAAAATGATAAAGAAGGAAGCCAATGTAGTAGAGACCTGGGAATTTAAGAAATGGCACCACAGGCTCACTGTGCCAATCCAGGGAAGACGCCTGGGAATAACAGTCCTCTCATCTTCATGCCCAACTTCAGCGTCAACCTCACTGGAGGAGCGACCACAATAGATTAGTTGATTATCTGCCCTGGATTTGATTTCAGACCCATAGCAACCCTCTATAGGGTTTCCAAGGCTCTAAATCTTTAAGGGAACAGAAAGCTTCATCTTCCATCCACTGAGAGGCTGGTAGTTTCGAACTGCTGACCTTCAGGTTAGCAGTCTGACTTGTAACCTTTATGCTACCAGCATATACTTCAAGATTTATGGATACTTCCAGATTACTTGCGACCACATCCCATTTGTCCTGAACCACTTTTTAAATCCTATCTGAGCATATATAACATATATAACATTTGTTGTTAAATACCAGAGTCGGTTCTGACTCATAGTGACCCTGCATAGGGTTTCCAAGGCTGAAAATCTTTACAGGAGCAGAACCACTGATAGCTTCGAACTACTGACCTTGAGGTTGCAGCCCGACTTGTAACCACTACGCAACCAGAGCACTCCATAGATAAAATATATCTATATATATCTATGTGTGACAGTGAAAAGTGTATGAAACGTCTCTGTGCTCACCTGTAAAATAAGAATAAAGACAAACACTGTTAGGTTAACTGAATACGTCAGTATTTGTAGAGCACACAGGACTGTACTCTCTTTTGTGTTTGTGAAATAAATTCACCTTTGGCCTTGGGTCATTTCTTCTACTCCCAGCTCCAGCTCTAGCTCTGTGATGGGTCCTGGGGAATGACTGAAAACCACAGATGATAGCCAGACTATACTTAATAAAATGAACAAGTCGGTGAAAAACAAGATTCCCTGTCACATGCTTTTTATATCTAATGTGGGTGGTGCCACTGGCTTGTGCTCAGCTGCTATGTGGTACCATAGGAGGAGCACCAGATTGCTAACCTCAAGGTTGGCAATTCGAAGATATCGGCCACACTCAGAAACCCTACACAGGGTTGCTGTAAGTAGGAAGTGACTCAACGGCACACAGTAACATCTAACCAAAAGGCAATTTGACAGCCTGCTGTGGTGTTGTGGGCTAATGCATCAGACTGCAAAGCCGTTTGAATGGCAAGGTCAGTGGTTCAAGCTCACCAGTTGCTCCTTGGAAACCCTATACAGAGTTGCTATGGGTCAGAATCAACTTGATGGCACTCAACAACAACAACAATGGAAGAAAGGCCTGAAGTTCTGTTGCTGTGAAGATGTCATCCGAGAAAACCTATGGAGCTGAGTTCTTCTCTGTAACACATGGGTTTGCCATACTGCAGTCCACTGGACAGTGATGGCTTCTTTCATTGTTTTCAGTCGGGTACGCAGATTCATGTGTTGTGTTGTCAATGTTGACAAAAGAAGTGAGTATTTTCTCAGAAAAAAAGAAGTTAAAAAAATATATATCTTCTTTCAAACTTGATCTGAGTGTTTCTTTCTTTCACAATGTTGTCTTTTATTTAAACATTTAGCATTTTAGGGGTTGTTTTTCTGGCTTAAGTATACTTCAAGATGAAACCCTGAAGCTGTGTTTTATTCTAATTACATTGCCTATGTGCAGTATGATACCATATACTTGGATTTGATTTGTCCACTGAGCCTTCACCAACTAATTGCTAGAACCCCACCCTGCTCTACTTGTTGGAGATGATTATCTCTCTGAGGCATAGCAATCAAAATACCAGCTTTGTTGTAAGTTCACCAGGGAGATGAGAAACAGATATGTATTTTTAAAAAGAGAATAGCCATACAATTATCCACATCTCTAGATAACTCTGTTATTTTTGCTGGTAATTTGCTGAAAAGCAGAGCTGATAACCAAAAAATTTGAATCCCTCACTGTCAACAATGTCATTTCTCAGAATGGTGGCAGAATAGATGAATGCAGATAAAAAAAATTCACTAATCGTATCTTCATAACATTTCAAAGGAATAATGAACTGCGAACAGATAACTCCTAAAGTGAAAAAGAACTCACCACAAGATGTCTCCACTCTGTAAGACAATCAGCAACAACAAAGCAAAGAATAAGAAAAAAGGAGATCCAAATGGAGGGTTGATAAAGGAAAGTAGTTCCCAAATGGGATCATTTTGCCCTCGCACCAGATGACTTTTGGCCGTTATGGAGACATATTTGATTGTCACAACTAAGGGAGAGGTAGCTAGTGAGTAGAAACCAGGGATGCTGCTAAACATCTTAGAATGCTCAGAATAGCCTTCCATTACAAAGACTTCTTGTTGTTGTTGTTGTCAGGTGCCATTGAGTGGGAACCGACTCATAGC
>NW_006408541.1:5877883-5879291 GCF_000296735.1 Chrysochloris asiatica | reverse complement strand
CTGCCACTTTGCCAATCCTTTCCATTAAGGGTCTTCCTCTTTTTCTCTGACCCTCCATCCTACCAAACATGATATCCTTCTCCAGGGACTGGTCCCTCTGAGAATATGTCCGAAGTATGAGACATGAAGTTTGGCCATCCTGGCCTCCAAGGAGCACTCTGACTGCACTTCATGCAGTAAAAGATGTTAAATGAACAGTTTTATGAATTTATCACAAAAGCAGTAGTCACTGAGTTGCTTCTAACTCATGATAACCCCATATGTGTTACAGTAGAACCTTCACCTGCTCTGTTAGAAACCCAATGTGTCAAACTTCGTGCCAGGGATGGACACCTGTTAGGAGCATCATGTCGTTCTGACTCATAGCAACCCTGTGTACAACAGAATAAAACACCACCCAGTCACAACTGTTGTTTGTTTGAGCCCATTGGTGCAGCAACTGTGTCATTCCATCTCTGAGGAGTTTCCTCCTTTTCTGCTGACTCGCTACTTTACTAAAGCCTGGTGTCCTTCTCCAGGGACCGCTTCCTCCTGATCACATGTCCAAAGTATGTGAGACAAAGTCTTACCATCCTCACTCCTGAGGAGCCATCTGACCTCTTCCAAGGCAAATTTGTCTATTCTTCTGACAGGCCATGATATATTCAATGTTCTTTGCCAACACAATATTCCAAAGTTATCAATTCCTCATTAGTCTTCCCTATTCCTTGCCCAGTTTTTGCATGCATAGGAGGCACTGAAAATACCATGGTTTGGATCAGGTGCATGTTAGACAGCAAAGTGCTATCTTTGTTTTTAAGGACTAAAAAGAGATCTTTTGCAACAGATTTGCCCAATGAAATACATTGTTTGATTTGTTAACCGCTGCCTCCCTGTGTATTGATTGTGGAAAATCATATCAAATCCTTGACAAGTTCAATATTTTCTCCATTTATTAAGATGCTGCTAATTGATCAAATTGTGAAGATATTTGTTTTCTTTGTTCTGGAAAATCCACAATGAAGGCTGTAGTATTTCATCTTTATCAGTTGTTTTTGTTGTGAAGTGCTACTGAGTCACTTCTGTTTCATAGCAACCCCTTACAGGGTTTCCAGGGAACAGTTGGTGGGCTTGAACTGCTGACCTTATAGTATGAAGCCCAGTGCTGATCCTACAGCGCCACACCAGAGTCCTATTTTCAACAGTAGCTGCTTAAAACCCTCTTCCCTTTCAGCAGTCAAGGCTGTACTATCTGCATAAGACAGGCTATTAATGAGTTTTTCTCCAATCCTGATGCCACATTCTTCTTCATGAAGTCCAGCTTTTTGGATTACTAGTTTAGTTTACAGATTGAGTAAGTATGGTGAAAGGATATAACCCTGATGTATACTTTCCTTGATTTTAAACCACGTAGTATGCCCTGAGATAT
>NW_006408541.1:5872313-5876622 GCF_000296735.1 Chrysochloris asiatica | reverse complement strand
CTGGCCTCCATCTGTCTTCCAAATTTCTTGGCATAGATGAGCGAGTAATTCCATCATTGTATATGTTTTTTGAATCATCATAGTTGATATTCTTTAATTCCTACAACCTTGTTTTTTTGCTGATGCCTCAGTGTAGCTTGAAATTCTTCCTTTAATACCATTGATTCTTGATCAACTCCTATTCCTGAAATGATAGCTGTTATTGTTGTTAAGTGCTGTCGAGTCAGTTCCAATTCATAGCTACCCTGTATAGAGTTTCTGAGGAGCAGCTGGTGAGTTTGAATCACCAACTTTGACTTCTAGTACTTATCCTATCCACACCAGGATTGAGTGACCAATTATTTTTGGTACAATGACTTTCTGTATTCTTTCCATCTTTTATCCTCCTGTTGACATACAAACCAAAATTAAAAATGAAGAAACAAACAAAAGCAAGTCCATTGTTATCAAGTTGATTCTGATTCAGCATGACCCTAGGAGACAGAGGAGAACAGCCCCATTGGCTGACTGCCACATCTTTCTTATGTAGACACTGGGTGGACTTGAACCACAACCTTTCAGTGAGCAGTTGATCTCTTAAACCAATGAACCACCTGGCTCTTATCCGAATAGCAAACAGATGCTGAAAGGAGTAAGAGAACACTCTACATATAAAGAATGCATGCTTCAGATTCAATCAGTCCTGAGTTTCATTGAGGATTGTGGCATTAGCAAGCAGGCCACACGTAATGACAACACGTGGTATAGGTTGTTTAGAAGAAAATTAAGATCTCAACAAACTCAACAGGGCGATGTCAGCCAAAACCCTTAAACACAATCCAGAAGTTATACAATATAAAGTAAATAGACCAAAATTTCTCATTCTGAAAGTGTCTGAATTCCTCTTTGAAAAAAATTACTTGGCAATTCATCTAGCCATTTAGTATTTTTACTTAAACAAAAGACTTCAAATAAAGAAGTTATTGCCAAAGGGATGACTGGTTCAAAATGAAATTAGTATTTCCTTTGGAGTAGAATCAATGATTAGCATTTGCACAATTTCTCATGTTGTTCTTGAATTATTTTCTTCTGTTAAGTGGGCTAATGCGTCAGACTGTAAAGTTGTTTGAACTACAAGGTCAGTAGTTCAAGCTCACCAGCTGCTTCTTGGAAATCTGATATAGGGTTGCTATGGGTTGGAATTGACTTGATGGCACTTAACAACAACAACAAGTTAAACAAAATATTTAATATTTCATATCTTTATTTGTAACATTTCCGTAAAGTATATCTCTTTGCTTCTCACATTCCTCAAGTCATCATCCATCAGCTCAGTGGGTCTGTATGGAGGTCTCTGTAATAATGTTACTACAAAACAATGTTGTTAAGTGCCGGCTAGTCATTTCTGAATCATAACGACCCTGCATAGTGTTGCCAAGTAGTGGCTGGTACGTTTGAACCAACCTTGTGGTTAGCAGTCCAGTGCTGATCCTACAGCGCTACACCAGTACAATGTTGTTCATCATGATTTCTCGATGATTAGATTGGACATATTTTTATTAAAATGCCATGGGCTACCAGAAGAACAAACAAATCTGTGTTGGAAGAAGTACAGCCAGCATGCTTCCTTAGAAAGCAGGATGGCCAGACTTCGTCTCTCCAAATTCAGACATATTTTCAGGAGGGACATGTCCTTGGAGAAGGACATCATGCTTGATAAAGTGCAAGGTCAGCAAAAAAGGGGAAGGCCCCCAATGAGATGTATGGGGCAATGGCAGAATCAATGCGGTCACGAGAAACAATGATTGTGTAGTTGACGCAGGAATGGGCAGTATTTTTTTCTGTTGTGCATAAAGCCACTATGAGTCAGAACTGACTAGGCTGTACCTAACAACAACAATAATAATTTTTAACTTTTATCTTTTAAATTTTTCTCCATTTATTTTGTTTTCAAGCATGTGCATGTATTCGTGTAAAGAGTCCAGGTGTGGTGCTGCAAGCTAAGGCATTGGACTGCAAGGCCGGTTTGAATTGCAATGTTGGCAGTTCAAGCTCAGCATTTGCTTCTCAGAAACCCTATACAGGGTAGCCATGAGTTGGAATCAACTGAATTTAACAACAATAGTTAGTGTAAAAAGAGCCCTGTCAGCATAGTGGGTTATGAGTTGGGCTGCTAATTGCAAGGTCAGCAGTTCAACAGTACCAGCTGTTGTGTGGGAGAAAGATGAGGCTTTCTGCTCCGGTAAAGATTTACAGCCTTGGAAACCCTATGCAGGGTTGCTATCTACGAGTTGGAACCGACTCCAAGGAACATCGCCATCACCATCATTAATGTTAACACATAGATAGATTTGTGGAAACAACATCATAATCAAGGTATACAACAGCTGTGTCACTAAAAAAAAATAGTCCCCAAGCTATCACCGTGTGATAATACCCCCCAACCTCCCCACCCCTAGCCCCCTGGGTTCTGTCACAACCACTACTAATCTTCATCACTGTAGTATTCTCCTTTTAAGAAAGCCTTATATATATATAAAATGATAAGATGTAGCCTTTTGATACTAACTTATTTCACTAATCATAATGCCTTTGAATTTCATTCAAATTGCTGGGTGCATAAATTCTTTGTTTTATTACTGCTAAATGTGACTTCCTAGGACAGATGAACCAGTTTGCTTTATCATCCACCTACTGAAAGGCATGAGTCCTGGTGTGGAGCAGCGAGTTAATGCACTGGACTACAAAGTCAGTTTGAATCTCAAGTTTGGAGGTTCAAGCTCACCAGTTGCTCCTAGGGAACACTATATAGGGTTGCTATGGGTCAGAATTGACTTGACAGCATTTAACAACAGAAACATTGAAAGGCATGTGAGCTATTTTTCTTTTTGGGTGATTATGAATAAAAATGTGATTAACATTTGAGTACTCACAATTATGTGAACATATGTTTTCACATTAAGTACTTAGCAATAGAAATTCTAGGTCAAGAGTATGTTTAACTTCATAAAAAATATAATAATATTAATAATAATAAACTTTTAAGCTCTTTCAGAATATAAGAGAGCTTCATAAATCTCCTGGGAAAATAGAATTAAAATAAAATGGATATTTTCACATACTTTGTGAAAATACTTGATACATTCCCACCAGCAAGGCATGAGAATTTCAGTTGCTATACTAAAACTGCTGCAACCATACATTAATAGAGAACTTCCAGAGGTTCAAGCCAGATTTAGGAGAGGATGTGAAACGAGGGAAGTCATTTCTGACCTCAGATGGATCTTGGCTGAAAACAGAGAATACCAGAAAAGTGTTTACCTGTGCTTTATTGCCTAAGCAAAGGCTTTTGATTGTGTGGATCATGATAAACTTTGGACAACATTGCGAAGTATGAGTATTCCTGAACACTTAATTGTGCTCTTGAGGAATCTGTGCATGGACCAAGAAGCAGTTGTTTGAACAGAACATGGGAACACTTAATGGTCTAAAACTAGGAAGGTGTATGACAGGGTTATATTCTTTCATCATACTTATTCAGTCTGTATGCTGAACAAATAATCCAAGAAGCTGGATTATATGGGGGGAAATGTGGCATCAGAATTAAAGGAAGATTCATTAACAACCTGCAATATGCAGATGATACAACCTTGCTTGCTGAAAGCAAAGAGGACTTTGAATACTTACTGATGAAGATCAAAGACCACAGTTTTTGGTATTGGTTGCATCTCAGTGCAAAGAAAGCAAAAACCCTCACCACTGGACCAGTAAACAATATTCATATAAACTGAGAAAAGATTAAAGTTGTCAAAGATTTCATTTTTCTCTGACTAACCCTCAACACTCATGGAAGCAACAGTCAATAAATGAAATGATGTATTTATTTTGTATTTATGTATTTTGCTGCACAAAATATTGAAGAGCAAAGATGTCAGTTTGAGGACTAAGGTGCGCCTCATCCAAGCCATGATATTTTCTTTTTTTTTTTTTTTAAATGACTTATTGTGAATTATGTGATAGTTTACACGGGAGAATATTGCTTTTACATTCATTCCATCGTGTATTGTCCCATTGCCATGGTTACAATCCCCTCCATGCAATCCTTCCCCCGTGTCCCTCAGGTCTTCAGCACACAGTTGCTCTCCCTCTCTGGATCTAAAGTCTCCAGCTGCTCCATCGCTCCACATCATCATCTTTGGCTCCATTTCAGGCATCATTGTTTCTCTGGGTAGGGTCCCGCTCTCTGCTCCTCTCCCTTGACGGTCCCAGGGACCTCCGCTCCTAGACTGAAAAGTTAATCACTCCCCTCCTTGCTATAAAATGTCTACCT
>NW_006408541.1:5861213-5865143 GCF_000296735.1 Chrysochloris asiatica | reverse complement strand
AAGAAGTGCAGCCAGAGTGCTCCTTGGAGGCCAAGATGGTCAAACTTCGTCTCTCATACTTTGGACATATTTTCAGGAGGAACCAGTCGTTGGAGAAGGATATCATGTTTGGTAAGTTAGAGGGTAAGAGATGGAGAGGAAGACCCCCAACTAGATGGATTGGCTAAGTGGCTGCATAGATGGGCTCAAGTGTGGCAACAGTAGTGATGTTTGCCCAGGATCAGGTAGTGTTTCGTTCTTCTGTGCTACGGGTCGCTGTGGGTCGGTTCCGACTCAATGGCACCTAACAACAACAAGAACTCCAAATTTTCGTTATATACAAACTCTGGATTCCATATGCTTTCTTGAAATTTTGAGATTTGCAGATGTCTACTAGACAAGTGCAAGGGTGAGTGAAAAAGAGGAAGACCCCCAATGAGATGGATTGGCACAGTGCCAGTAGCAATGGGCTCAAGTGTAACAGTTATGGGGTTGGCTCAGGACTTGGCAGTGGTTCATTCTGTTGTGCATCAGGTCTCTCGGAGTCGGATAGAGCCCTGGCATTGTAATGGCTTATGGACTGAGTTGCTAACTGCAAGGACAGCAGTTCGGATCTACCAGCCCTTCTGAGGGAGAAAGATGAGGCTTTTTGCTCCTGTGAAAAATTATAGTCTTGGAAACCCTATGCAGGGTCTCTATGATTTGGGACTGACTAGGTGGCACACAATCACCACCACCATGAGTTGGAACTGATTGGATGGTACCTAACAAGAACTCACCAGCTGCTCCTCAGAATCCCTATACAGGGTCGTTATGGGCCAGATCCAACTCAACAACAACAACAGCAATAGACTGAAGTGAAGAAGATAAGGACCGTGGAAGGAGGTTTTCATGAAGATAGATTTCCTGTTTAAAAAGTAACATAACTGTAGTCTATAGAATAACACTTCCCTTTAGGATGCCCTCATAATCCTGGTCATCTGTAACTACGTTACCTTACATAGTCACTGGAATTTTGCAGAGTCAGCTTATATTAAGGACCTCTTAATTGGGGTTTTGCTTTTGGTTATCAGAAAGATCCCAAATGCATCCTTTGGACCCTAAGATCAGAAAAACCTTCTTGACTTTGTTCCGAGAGAAAGTTGTTAACTAATAGATAACTAATAGATAATGCTCTATCACCACAACTGGCTTCAAAGAAAAGAGAGCTGGTGGCATTCTGGACTAAGACATTAGACTGCTAACCACAGGTCAGCAGTTCAAACCCACCAGCCGCTAGGACGGAGAAAGGTCAGGAAACCCTAAGAAGCAGTTCTACCCTACTCTATAAGGTCTCCATGAGGTTGTATGTGTGTGTGTGTGTGTGGGGGGGGGTATGGATTTGAAGACAGAGTAAGGGGCTATGATCCAAAGAATGCAGTTTGCCTAAAAAAACTGGGATAAGTGAAAAAAATGGGTTCTTCCCAAAAGACCCATCGTAGGAACAAAGCACTTCTGCAGTCTTGATGTCACCCTGTGAAATAGATTTCAGATTCCCGACACCCAGAACTGTAAGATAATAAATGTGTTTTGTTTGAAGCCACCAAATTTACAGTTATTTGTAATGAGAGCCATGGAAAATTAATGCAATCACTGTATTATTTCTGTGATAGAATGTTTTTTTGAATTTTTAAGAAGTTAAAAATATTCTTTAGTACGAAACAATAAAATGGGTTTGCTATGTGCGAGTGTGTCGAGGGAGTGATGTTTTTTTCTGGTTTGTTTCAGTCTTTGCTAAAATTAAATAGAATAATCATCTGTTAGTTTTTTCCACGGAGTCCTGGTGTGCCACTGTGGGTTAATGTGCTGGACTGCAAGGTTGGTTTGAACCACAAAGTCGGTGGTTCAAGCTCACCAGCTGCTCCTCAGAAACCCTAAACAGGGTCACTATGAGTCAGAACTGACTTGATGACTCTTAACAACAGCAACAGTCTTCTCTTCCATCTCCACTTTCCTTCCCCTCTGTCCCCTTCTACCGTCTTTCCTTCCTCTATTTTTAAAATGAGCCCTGAAGATGTCTAACTCTCCACAGAGAAAATAAAGCCCAGGCTTTTACCTTATAGGATATTCTCTGCCCAACCTCTCTAATCTGGTCCATCTCTTATTATTCACCTCAGCCCTCCCTAAATCTCCTTCATTCTCTAAGACAGCAGGTCCCAAGCTTGTTAATGATCAGAATACCCCGGGGCAATTGTAAGGGTGCACACACCCACTTCCCATCACACACCTACAGAATCAGCAGCATCCAGGAACATTTGCAAATCTGCATCATTAGTGAGAAGTGTAATCCTTACTGAAGTCTGAGCAATGTCCTTCCAGCAGCACCTGGTTGTCGTAAGTCCTTGTGTGAGCCAAGCGACCACACCCCCACTACCCATGCTTCCAGTCACAGGGTCTCTACTCCCTCTCCACACCTGGATTTCTTCCCTGGTTTTCCCAGCGAGCTTCATTTGATACCATTGATGTTGGCTGGCAGCCACCTCCCTCGTGAATCCTGTGAAGCCTCCGGCACCAACCTCTTGACTACAGTTCACCACGTTATCTTTTTCATCTCCTGTTTGACTTATCTTCATTGGTTTGATGGTGTTCTTGAATGTAGGGACCCAGTCTTGTTTTCTTCCCAAGCCTGAGCACAGTGCAGGATACATAATTGTTGTTAAGCACTGTCAAGTTGGTTCTGGCACACAGCGACCCTGTATAGGATTTTTGAAGAGCAGCTGGTGAGTTTGAACTGCTCACTTTGTGGTTTGCAGTCGGGTCCTTACAAATAAGAGCCAGAGATCAAATGGGAATTCTGAAGTGGCAGTGTAGATAAGCATAGGACTGCTAACCACAAGGTTGGTGGTTCAAGCTCTGCAATTGCTCCTCAGAAACCCTGTACAGGGTCGGAACTGACTGGATGATACTTTACAAAAATAAGATAGAAAGAATGAGTGGAAGAGTAGGTATAGTGATAAATTAAACATGGAGGTATCACACGGCAAAAGGATGTTCTGCATACTTCCCTTCCATCACTATGTTCCTTTCCAGGTGATTGTCTGAGGAAGCCAATTTAGGCAGCCCATCACAGGTGTCTGCCTGAGAAGGGAAATCTGGAGGTTGGGTTTGCGGTGTGAGAAAAAAGTCTCTTTATAGTAGCGTAGTGGTTACAAATTGGGCTGCGAATCTCACGGTCAGCAGTTCGAAACTACCAGCTGTTCCGTAGGAGACAGATGAGGCTTTCTGCTCCCATAAAGATTTACAGCCTCCGAAACCCTGTACAGGGTTGCTATGGGTCAGAACCAACTCCACGGCACATAACAACAACAACAACCTCTAATATACACCCCTCTGAATTCATCTCACCACTTCTGTGCACAAACCCTGATCCAAGCTTTACCATCGGTGTGGCCTCCCTGTAGTCTCTCAGATATGACAGCTGCATGGGCTTTTGCCCTCACTGATCCTTCTGTCGGGTACAATCTTTATATATAGTGCCCCGGTAGTATAGTGGATTGGAGCTGGTCTGCTAAACACAAGATCATCAGTTTGAATCTTCCAGTTACTTCAAAGGAGAAAGATGGGGCTTTCTGCTCCTATAAAGAATTAAAGCCTTGGAAACCTTATAGAGAGTCACTATGAGTCAGAACCGACGTGGTGACATACAATCACTCCCACAACTATATATATATATATTGCTGAACTATATATATATATATATATTGCTGTTGTTGTTGTAAAGTGCTAATGAGTGGGTTCCAACCCATAGCGACCCTGTGTAGGGTTTCCAAGGAGCAGCTGGTGAGCTTGAACCACCGACCCTTCGATTCAAACTGACTTTGTAGTCTAGTGCATTAACCCGCAGTGCCACACCAGGACTCCATAGATAGATAGATAGATAGATAGATAGATAGATAGATAGATAGATAGATA
>NW_006408541.1:5856704-5861113 GCF_000296735.1 Chrysochloris asiatica | reverse complement strand
TGTCCACTCTGTGTGTAGAGGGGGTGGGAATGATTCTTGCTGCAAGGGCCCACTCCCTCTTTTGAGCTACTGCTTCCATAGGTGTGGGTCAAGTTCATCAAATTGTATGAGAATACTTTTTTTTTCTTTTCAAGCCATGCTATTTTCAATAACCTCAGATGCACGTGAAAGTTAGACAGTGAATAAGGAAGAGGGTAGAAAATTGATGCATCTGAGTTCTGGTGTTGGAAGAGAATGTTAAAAGTACCATGGACTGTCGAAAGAACAAACCAATCTTTGTTGGAAGAAATACAGTCAGAATGCTACTTGGAGGCCAGGATGGCCAGACTTTCTCTCTCATACTTTGGACATATTATCAGGAGGGACCAGTCTCTGGTGAAGGACATCATGTAGGTAAAGTTTATGGTCAGAGAAAAAGAGGAAGACTCCCAATGAGCTGGACCAGCACCGTGGTGGAAGCAATGAGCTCAAGCTTAGCAAGAATTGTGAGGCTGGAGCAGGACCGGGCGATGTTTCGTTCTGTTGTGCATAAGGTCACTATGTGTCGGTATTGACTTGATGACACCTAACAACAACGAATGCCTCCTGGTGTGTTGCTGTAAGGTAAGCACTGGCCTGCTAACCACAAAGTCAATGGTTCAAACACACCAGTCAGTCACTCCTCAGAAATCCTATACAGGATATGAGTCAGAACTGACTTGACAAAACTTAACAACAACAACAATGGATAATAAAGTAGGAGAAAAGGAGATTTCCCACTCCAGAGAAGACTGAAAGCCTCGGAAACCCTATACAAGGTCGCTATGAGTGAGAACTGACTTGACAACACATAAAAACAACAACAATGAATAATAAAGTAGGAGAAAATAAGACTTCCTATTTCTAAGAAGATTTAAAGCCTCAGAATTCCTATACAGGGTCTCTATAAGTTGGAACTGACTCGACACGACTTAACAAGAGCAAATGCATTCTTGTCAGCGCTTCACCGCTAGTGGCTTTTGTTTTTTCCTTAATTTTAAAACCATTTTAATGAGATTGTATTACTAGGTGGTGTCAAGTGGATTCAGACAGACATGTAATGACCCTGTGGGACAACGATCCCATATGACACCCCATACGGTTTGTTGTTGTTGTTGTAAAGTACCATTGAATCTGTTCTGACTCATATCCACCCTGTATATGATTTCTGAGGAGCAACTAGTGGGTTTTAACCACTGACCTTGTGGTTAGTAATCCAGTGTTTATCCTACAATGCCATACCAAGATTGTAAATCAGATTGTCAGGTTTATTTTCTTGCTGAGCTGTTGAGTGGGCTTGACCCACCAACCCTTCAGCTCTCTAATCTAATGAGTATGTAGTGGGATCTCAGTTTCATTTTAATTATGTTTCTTATGACTAATGAAGTGTTGTAGGGTCAGCACTGGACTGCAAACCACAAGGTTGGCAGTTCAAACCCAACCATTTCTACTCAGAAACAGGGTCATGATGAGTCAGAACCGACTCGACAGCACTTCACAACAACAACAATGATAACATTGTATATTTTTCATCCTTCTAAGTCTTTTGCTCAATTTTTAATTGGACTGTTGGTTAGTTTTCTCTTGAGATTTGAGGATATTTATATTTATACGTATTTTGTCAGCTGCATAATTTACAAATGTTTTCTCTCAGTCTGCAATTTGTGTTTTGTATTCTCTTAGAAATGCCTTTCACAGGACAAAATTTATTAACTTTGATAGGACAGTGTAGCATGGTAGGGTCAGCACTGGACTTTGAACCACAAGGCGGGCAATTCAAACCTACCAGCTGCTCCTCTGAAACCTTTAACTGGACAGCACTTAACAACAACACGGTAGATCACGACATGGCTAAGAATTTTTTGCTGATCCTTGAGTAATGAAGTTATTCTCCTGTAATTCTATAATTGTTACTGCATATTTTGCATCTTTACAATATAAATTTAGATCAATTTAAGTAAAGTGTTCATGGCGTGAAATTTAAATCTAGGTTTTTGTTTTGTTTTGTTTTGATGCAGGTAAAAGTTCAATTGACCATCTTTCCTCCATGGAATTGCCTTTGCACTTTAAAAAAAAGGGGCCTTGCCATATTTATCTGGGTCTTTTTGGACTTCCGATAGAGTCCTGATATGGCGCTGTGCGTTAATGCACTGGACTGCAAAGTCTTTTTGAACCACAAAGTCGGTGGTTCAAACTCACCAGAAGCTCCTTGGAAACCCTATACAGGGTTGCCATGGTCGGAACTAATTTGACTACACTTAGCAACAACAAAATTCTGTTCCCCTGATTTGTGAATGTATTTCCTCACCAATATCCTACTGGCATGATGACTGAAATTTTATAATAAGTCTTGAAATTGAGAAATCATGTTGTTGTGCTTCTTAATTGGTGTCATATCCTGTATAGGGTTTCTGAGAAGCAACTGGTGGATTTGACTGGCTGACCTTGCAGTTAGCAGTCCAGTGCTGATCCAGGAACACACAGTGCTGATCCTACAGTGGCACACCAGGAACCCAGATACCCCACCCATAGGACAGAGTATACCTGCTCCTTAGAATTTCTGAGAGTAAATATTTACAGGAGAAAACAGCCTCATAGTTCTCTCACAGAGCGGCTGGTAGATTTGAACCACCGGCCTTACAGTTAGCAGGCCAGGGCTTACTCTACTACACCACTAGGGCTCTTTTGTTGTTGCTGGTCAAATAGGCTGACTCATTAAACGGATAGATAGGAACTATATGAAGCCGATAGATCAATGGAGTTAAGCGGACATCTTTTGTATAACAGGACAAACTGTTGCCTGTTCCCACACCATCTTGAGGGCTGTGGTTGTGTTTGTGTTCATTATTGCAGACACTGTGTCAGTCTACCTCACTGAAGGCTACTCTCATTTTGATGACCCTCTATTTTATCAAATATAATGTCCTTTTCTATTGATTAGTCTTGTCTGGTGACGTGTCCAAAGCAAGTAGGACAACATTTCACTGTCTTCATTTTTAAAGAGAATTCTGGTTGTGTTTCTTCTGAGATCGATTTGTTTGCTTTTCCATGAAGGGAAACTCCTTTGTGGATCATCCTGTACTCTACATGTAGAAAGGCAAGAAGAATTTCCCAGATTCATTCAGAAGACACAATTAAAAGACAGAACTATCCAGGATGTTCAGAACATAGACCTTGTGTATTTCAGCTTCTTTCTTCTTTCTTATTTCCCTGGAAATAGCAATTTGGGTTGTTGAACCTTCTGTTTAACTAACTTGTGTTTTCTCTCTGACTGCTTGGTGGTTTCTTGGAGTCTTTGAGAAAGACAGAGTTGGAGGAAAATGAATTAGAACGAAAGTCAAAAGAATTCATACACGTAAATACATTTTATTAAACTTCATCTGTCACAAAGGGAGAAAATAAAGCGTGCAAACTCAGGCGTGACTGAGGGGGACCAGACTATCTGCTGAGTTCAGTCATTTCTCTCAGCTCTTAAATATTGTCATGGGTCTCAGTACTCATTCTCCTGCCTTTAAATGAAGCCCCTTTCACTCCTGCTAGGTTCATTTATTATGCAGTGAGATGTTCTTTAAAAATATATATATATTCTTGGAAGAAGTGACTAATGTACTTACACAGGCCAACTTTTGTGCTCTCTGGGTTTACCTGTCTGCATCAAAACAACCTCATAAGGGCTTATGAAAGAACAATATCTTCTGCAGATTGGGGACAGGGAGAAGGTCACACTTGCAAAATGACCGCATGTGAGGAACCTAAAGTCCATATACTATCCCAGGGAACATTTTTTTTAACAACTAACATTGGGAGGGAGTCCCGGTGTGGTGCCGTTAGGATACAGCACTGGACCACAAGGTTGGTTTGAACACAAGGTTGGTGGTTCAAACTCTCCAGCTGCTCACTGGAAGCTCTACAAAGGGTCACTATAAGTCAGAACCAACTGGATGACACTTAACAACAAAAACAATGATGCTGAGAGAGAGCTAATGAAAATTTACATTCTGAAGACAACTTTCCAATAGCACTCAAAGAATTTGTCAACTCGAATTGTCCTGAGATTGGCTAGGAGGTAAATACTTAATTGTTTATATCACCCCAACCATTTAATAACCAATTACTCCAAATTTTCCACCATCTGCCAATCAGTTTGTCGTACTGTGGTGGCTTGTTAATTGCCTTGATTCTGAAAGCTATACCACCAATATTTTAAATACCAGCAAGGTCACCCATGGTGGACAGGTTTCAGATGAGCTTCCAGATGAAGACAGACTAGGAAGAAGGAGTGACGAATGAATTCTGAATATTTCGTCACTGAAAACCTTATGAATAGCAGAGAAATACTGTCAGATATAGTACTGGAAAATGAGCCCCTCATGTTGGAAGGCATTCGAAAT
>NW_006408541.1:5841517-5849968 GCF_000296735.1 Chrysochloris asiatica | reverse complement strand
GATAGATAGATAGATAGATAACTAGATAGACATATAAATAGTTGTTTTTAAGTGCCCTTGAGTCAGTTCCGACTCATGGTGACCCTGTATAGCGTTTCTGAGGAGCATCTGGTGGGTTTGAACTGCTTATCTGTGATTCGCAGACTAGTGATAATTCTACAGCACCACACCAGGAGTTCTGACCCATAGTGACCCTATATAGGGTTTCCAATGAGTGTCTGGTGAGCTTGAACAGCCGACCTTTTGGCTCAAACAGACTTTGCCGTCTAGGGAATTAACCCACAGTAGCACACCAGGATTCCATATATACAGAACCCTGGCAGCATATTGGATTACAAACTGCACTGTTAATGGCAAGGTCAGAAGTTCAGATCCACCAGTTGTTTTGCAGGAGAAAGGTGAAGTTTTTTGCTCCCATAAAGATTTATAGCCTTGGAAGCCTTAGATAGGGTGGTTATGAGTCAGAACCAATTCAGTGACAGACCACCACCACCATACAATCAATCCCTCCTAGTTAGGTTTTGCCTGATTGTGCTCCCTAGAATATCACCCCCTTCACAAGCTACTCATGTATCATGATTCATTCTTTCCTTTACAGAGACTATATGTCTATTACAGAGCGTACTTCACTTAATTTCCCAATGAGAACATAAGTTTCATAAAGGCAAACATTTTGTCTATTTCACTCACTGCTCTCTCTCCACTTTTATTCACTCAGCTTAAAATAGTTCCTTTTTACAGTAAGTATTCAATAAACACCTGTTGGATAGCAAATGGGAGTGTATCAGAATGCTCATAAACATTATAAAGTACAAGGCAGGATGCATCCTGGGTAGTGTAAAAGGTTAACAGGCTCAGCTGTTAACCAAAAGTTTGGAGAGTCGAGTCTCCCCAGAGGTAGCTCAGAAGAAAGATCTGGTCACCTGTTTCTGGATAGCAGCCATTGACAACTCGATAGAGCACAGTTCTACTCTGACACACAGGGGGTTACAGGGAGTCACTGTAAACTCAATAACAGCTGGTTTGTGTACAATCATACATGTACTCCTTCAATGTGATCTTTCACATGCACCTTAATTAACATTTACCTGTTAGCTATAAGGAAGAAGCTCTGTTGCAGTGTGTTAAGTGTTGGGCTGCTAGTTGAAAGGTCAAAGGTTCGAGTGCACCAGCTGCTCTGTAGGAAAAACATGTGGTCGTCTGCTTATGAGTCCTGTGGGCTAATGCGTCAGATTGCAAAGTCCTTTGAATTGCAAGTTCAGTGGTTCAAACTCACCATGCTCTTCGGAAACCCTATACAGGGTCGCTATGGATTGGAATTGACTCGATGGCACTTCACAACAACAAAGTCTGCTTATGTAAAGATCTGCAGGGTGGAAAACCCTGTTGAACCTCCTCTGTCACTATGAATCGGAATGACTCAACACTCGTGGGTTTGGGTCTTTTGGCTGAAGCTACAAGGAAAGGCCCTGATGATACAGTGGTTAAAGCACACAGGTGTTAATCAAAACGTTGGATGTTTGAACCCATCAGCTAACCTTTGGGAGAAAGATGTCTGCTTCCTTGAAGATAACCCAAAACCAAACCTACTGCCATCAACTCAATTCCTACTCACAACTGTCCGATAGGTTTTCAAGAATGCCACAGAGCCGTTGGTGCATTCAAACTACCAATCTTTCCATGAGCAGCAAACCAGTTCCCCACCCCACCACCAGAGCGCCTCTGTAAAGATGACAGTGGGGAACCTCGGGGCTGCTCTGTTATGCCCTAGAGGGTCACTAAGAGTCCTGGGAATCAGCTTGTTGCCAATGGGTTTGGCTTTTAAGTTACAAGGATTTGAAGCACATTCATCTCTCAGTCTTGCATAGCTATTATCCAGGAGAGCATTTGGAGTTTTTCTTGTTGGGCTTCTTATGAAAGTGCTCCCCTCTCCCCCTGGCATTTATCGTTCCCTGCAACCTGAGGAAGAAAACTCAGTGTGCTTTGGGTGATGATAATCCTGGATGCAGATGCAGGATAGCTTTTCCTGCTCGTATTGAGATGCTGCTGAGCTTCAACTGAAAATGAAATAAACAAGGAAGAAGAGGTGTGTCCCAAGAGACAGCTGCAGGGGCTGAAACTGCCTTCACTCCCGCAAGCTGTTTTCCAGCTTCCTGCCCTGAATGTTCTCTTCCTTTTGAATTCCTGAAGTGCAGTAGGCTCTACCCATCTGCAGGATTTGATCTTGGGGTTCTTTTTTTTTTTTTAAAAAAAAAAAAAAAAAAAAAAAAAAAAATTTGGCAGCAAACCCAAATTTTTTTTTTTTTTTTTTTTGGTTAGCCTCCGGCCTTGCTGTCTGTATCATCTCCCTGTTGGAATCTTTCTCTTCATTTTGCAGATGCCCTGAGGGATTGCTGGACTCTGATCAGATTCCCCTCCTCACCTTGAAGCTTTTTCTTGCTTTGTGTTCACCCTCTTCTGGACTCTAAATGTGTTATCTCTTATATACTAACTTCAACTCTTTATGTCACCCAGTTTTTCTTTCTTCTTCGATGGCTCTAGATTTCTTCTAGTTGTTAGAATCCTGGTGTGGCACTGTGGGTTGATGCACTAGACTGCAAGGTGGGTTTGAACAGCAAGGTCGACGGTTCAAGCTTACCAGCTACACCTCGGAAACCCTATACAGGGCTGCTATGATTTAGAGTCCACCCAACACCGCTTATCAACAGACTCACAAGTACCCTCCTGGGACTATTGCCTGAAACTACATGGTTTTTCTGCTTGATTTACACTTTATTCCTTCCTTGGTCAACTCTGCACCTGGGCTGCATGCCCCAGAAAGCATAGGTGTTCTATTCAATCACAGACCTGCCCAGCTGTGGGACAGGACATTTAATGACTTTTCAGAGATGCAAGGCTACCTTTAAAATGATATTTTACAGATTCTTAAATGTCAGATGGAGTCCTGGTATGCCTCTACAGGAGAAGCAGTCCATCTCAAGGTCGACTTGAACCATAAGTTTGGCGGTTAAAACTCACCAACCACCCTTCAGAAACCTTATACAGGGTCACTATAAGTCAGAACAAACTCGATGGCACTTCATAACAATTCTCTCTTCGGGCAAAGAAATGTGGATCAGATATTTGTTGCTGTTTTTGGTAAGTGCCGTCAAGTGTGAGTTTGAATGGCCGACCTTGCAGTTCCAACCCACTTTGTGGTCTAGCACATCATTCCACAATGCCACACTAGGACTCTAAAGAGAGAATAAAGGGGCATAGGGAGTGTTGGCTATATCAAAGGGCAAATACATCCTTCTGTGTTTGCCGGTCCTCTCCTTGCCCGCGTCCTTTGTCCATCAGACACACAATATGGACATACACTTTTAGATTTTGGAAACAGAGGAGAAAAACCACTGTTCTCAGAGACTGAAGATCAGAAGCGCTAGCTGGATGAGTCTAGGTTATCAGAAAATTCCAAAGTCATTATATTCTAATTTAAGGCAATTAGCTTGTCTGGTTGGCCAGAGACAGTCCCAGTGTTAGTACTGAAAATCCTACTCAGTCTAGAAATCACTCAAATACAATGTCGAGTGTCTGTATGTGGTGGTTCTGTGGTTGAATCCTCTCCCTCCACACAGGAGACCTGGATTCGATTCCCAGCCAGAACACATCATGTGTAACCACAAATCTGTCTGTCAGCTGAGGCTTGCGTGTTGCTATGTTGATGAACAGGTTTCAGCCAAGCTTCCAGTCTAAGACTGACTGGGAAGACAGGCCTGGGGGTCTTCTTCTGAAAGCCCTATTGGTCATAATGCTATGACTCCATTGTGGCTGGGGTTAACACCAGGCCAACTAAAACAACAGCTCTGACCAGCTCATGCCCTCAGGAGACCAGTGGTTTGGTCATCTGGCCCTTTGCAGGGTCTTCCTCTGTATTTCCCTTCCTTGTGTTTACATAATACCCTTTAAAGGGCTTCCCTATCACTGATGGGAGTCCTGGTGTGGCACTGTGTGTTAATGTGTCAGACTGCAAAGCTTTTTGAACTGCAAGGTCGGCAGTTCAAGCTCACCAGCTGCTCCTTGGAAACCCGATACAGGGTCGCTATGGGTCAGAACCAACTCAACAGCACTTAACAACAATCACTGATGAGCTCACATCCATGTCTGGAGTTGTTCTGGATGTGTTCCACATCTGTTCATTACATTTTAGTCTTTCGTCTCTCAGAAACCGTGTGGGTAGATTCCCAGGAAGATGATACTCACAGTGCAGGAAGAAGTTTGTACTGCAGAAATAGTGAGGCAGGGCTGGGCCTGCCCCAGGTTCACAGAGTATGCTCACAGATGTACACAAATGCTGTTAAAATGTCAAAAACACGTGTCCTGTTTTTCTTCAATCTGAGCTTCAAGCTAATGTGGATATTCTTTGAAACCCCTTCCAGGTGCTGAAACAGTGTGCAGTTTACGATTTCAGAGGTAATTATTGCTGAATACATTGTATAGCCAGTCCACCTGCCAGGTGGATGTTATGAAAGAGTGTCCATGGAAGCACCTCAAAACTGTGGGAGGCAATTTTTCCATCATGAGACTGCTTAGAAAGCCTAATAGGGCCATCAATAGGCAGGCATGGCATTGAAAACATTCCCAATAAGGCTATCAACACAAAGGATCCAAGAGGAACCAAGAGTCCTAACAAAGTCAGACAGAGGGTCTAGGTCATAAAAAATGTCAACAATACCCAGGAGTCTTGGTGTGGTATGGGACGGTCAGCGCTGGATTGCTAACTGCAAGGTTTGTGGTTCAAACCCACCAGGCACTCCTTGGAAACCTTATACAGGGTCGCTGTGAGTCAGAACCTACTCAACAGCACACAAGAACACATTTGGAGAACCTGATTGACAGTACAGAAAAACTGTGCATGTAAATATTTAGGTCTTGCCTTGGAGACACAAGAGAAATATTTGTTATTTTAGTTTCCAGGACCCGTCCCTGGAGAAGGACATCATGCTTGGTAAAGTGGAGCGTCAGTGAAAAATTGGAAGACCTCCAATGGAATGGATGGACACAGTGACAGCAACAATAGGCTCAAACGTAACACTTGTGGTTTGGGCATAGGGCAAGGAAGTGTTTCATTCTGTTATGCATAGGATTGCTATGAGTGGGAACTGACTCGATGGCACTTAACAACAAAAACAACACAGTGCTGCTACCACAGAAATACTACAAGTGAGTGGCTTTGAAAACAGAATTGTATTTTCTCACAGTTCAGGAACTAGAAGTGCAAATTCAGGGTGTCGGCTTTTGGGATGTTCCTGGTCTCTTTGAGCTTCCTTCTTTCTGCTAGTGGGCAAACTTCATGTGAAGGACTGGACTGCTAACCTCAAGGCTGGTGGTTCAAATCCACCAGCAACTCCTCAGAAACTCTATGCAGGATAGCTATGAGTTGGAACTGGGTACCAATTCAAAGGCACTAAACAAGAACTCCACTAGTCAATTCATAACGTAACAAAGAAAATCCTTTCCCAAATGGAAAGAAGCATGTCCTGAAGCTTCAGGATCAGCCACAGTTGAATGCTGTGGAGTCCATTCCATAAGGTTTCTCCTGTAGGAGCAGCTGGTAGATCCGAACTACTGACCTTGTGGTTAAAATCCCAGCTCGTAATCCATTATGCTACCAGTTAGATCTAGTAGGAGAATCAAAAATTAATCAAATAATTACCAGGTCAATATAAAATCACAACTGTGAGATGGTTGTGAAGGAGAGGTACCAGTATTTCTCAAAGCACAGAGCAGAGGTTTTGAACCAGTCAAAGGCGCTTTATTGAGAATATTGGAGACAGACAAGAGACATGCTTCTTAAGTTTCTTCTCTGTGCTTGACCCTGCTAACTGCTTGTCCTGCATTTTCTTTAATTATTGTCATGATAACTTTTAGATGTAGATGCCATCCTATCAAACGATCGGGAATATTCTGTTATCATTGATAGGACAAATATTCTATCATTGTCAATCGTGCTGGAAGAAATATCCCTCATTGTCAGTGACCTTCTTGTGTGGTGTTATAGAATAAGCACTGGACTGTGAACCACAAGGTCAGTGCTTGAGACCCATAACTTGATCATCAAAAACCCTACATAGGTCATAATGAGTCAGAACTGACTTGATGGCACTTAACAATAATAACATAAATAAAGATAATTCCTTCATTGCCAATAACTGTAAGATGAACAGTCTATCATGAGCTATAAACTTGGGGGGAATTGTCCATCATTACCTATATCCTTAAGAGAAGAATCTCACCATTATCATGAGCTGTAGATAATCTTATACATACAATCCCCTAAAATATAGACTCTGGTTATTAAACCTCTGTAACTAGAGCCTACAACCAAGTTCTGCACACAGCAGCTACTAGAATGTATGTATTCCCACAATACAGATTAGGAACAGTGACCTAGAAAGACTATGCTTAGAGCAGTCTAGCTAATGAAAGACAGAACCATGATCAGAATCAAACTCTCAAACTGTAAGAGACAATGGCATTCTGAATGAGGGCCAATCCTAAACCAAACCCAGTGTCGTTCAGCTCATTCCAACTTCTACTAACCCTAAAGGATAAAGTAGAAGTGTCCCATAGGGCTTCCAAGGTTGTAAATCTTTACGGAAGCAGACTGCCACCAATCTCTCTGATAGTAGCCCAATGCTTAACATGCTGTGCCGCCAAGGACCCATTCTGATGAGAGGGGACAGAAAGCACAAAATGTATATTATTGCAGAGCATCTGGGTTTGCTGTGGTTTCCCCTGGGGTCATGTGTCCTTCTCTTCAGAGAAGAAACTGGGACCTTTTCATGGTCAGGGAAAACCAATCAGCAAACAGCAGACAAGGGGTGTGGTTCTTTGAAACATAGTGTCTCAAGAAGCCTGCCAGTTTTGCATATACATATATGTTGTTGTTATGTACCGTGTAGTCGGTTCCAACTCATAACGACCCTGTACAGGGTTTCCAAAGCTGTAAATCTTTACGGGAACAGAAGGCCTCATCTTTCTCCCTCGGAACAGCTGGTAGTTTCGAACTACTGACCTTGCGGCTTGCAGCCCGATTTGTAACTACTATGCTACCAGAGCTCTCTCTCTCTCTGTCTTTCTCTGTCTCTCTCTGTCTTTCTCTCTCTTTTATATATATATATAAAACAACAACAAATAAGTGTGCCCAGTCTCCTGTCTGCAGGACTGAGCTCTCTGCCGCCAGACAGCTTGTGCACTCACAACTCCTCTTGGAGTATCTTGTAAGCACCTTTTCAAAGCCACCTAGCGCTGAGGTGGTTCCATGCTGCATAGGCACAAAAGCTGGAAGATTTGAGGCTTCGCCCACATAGAGGATTAAATAAAATGCTTTAAGTGCCTCTGTGGCTACTTATAAAAAAAACAATTTACATAAATTGATGTACTGTGTAAGGAGGGTAGAGAGGGTGGTTTTAATTTTTTAACTTTCTTTTCCCTTTAGTTTAAATAGTTGCCTCAGTCTCATAGAAGCAGCTCCATTTAATAAAACCTGTTTGTAAATGTATTGAGAACGACACCAATTGACCCTATTTCAGGAGACGTTCTGGGGTCTCCCACATTCGACAGACTGAGCTCCCAAGTGCCCAGTTTCTTCCTTGCCTAAGAAGCTGTTCTCCATGACTCATAGTCTCTGGGTCCTTAGATACTTTCAGTCAATCCAGGATACTCAATCACTGAAAGAATTCAAGGTTGTGCTGAAAATCTAGACAGTATTCATTGAGTTTTGCTCCAATTTTTCTTGATGAAAATAAACCCTGGAGGGTGAGGTGTCAACGTATAACAATGACATGCAGACTAATGCACACACAGACACACACTCACTGAGAATCGGTTTATTGATGCAGATAACATAAAATTCCTCATTTGGCACTGCAGAATAAACACCAGAGTGGCAACCACAAAGTTGGAGGTTCAAACCCACCAGTCGCTCCTTGGAAACCCTACACAGGGTTGCTTTGAGTCAGAACCAACTTGGCGGTCCTTAACAACAACAACAACAACAACAAAGGACACAGTAGAAGTGTCTATAGCATTTCCAAAATTATAAATCTTTATGGAAGCAGCCTGCCACTAACCTCTCCGATATTTGCTCGCTTTATGTAGTTTACTGTCATTGTTTTGTGTTGTTGGTGGTTGTTTGTTTTAAAGAGGTGATTCTTGCATGCACATTTGAAAATTACTTCAAGCAGCTTAAAATTTATTTCAAATAAAAGAAATCATTAAAAATAATTCTCCCTCCATCCCGTTTTACCCAGTTTCCCATTTTCCCTCCAAAAAGATGTCAACATGGGACATTTCTTCTCAATTCTTCCAGAAATAGGAGTTACATGTTAAAACATTTATTTCCCATCTAACAGACATTTTGCTCACATAAATAGCAATATGAGGCAGTTTCAAAAAGTTCATGGAAAA
>NW_006408541.1:5840216-5841167 GCF_000296735.1 Chrysochloris asiatica | reverse complement strand
TTGAAATTTACTCAGCATTATGTTGTTGTTGTCAGGTGCCATCGAGTCAGAACTGACTCCTAGCGACCCCATGCACAGCAGAACAAAACAATGTCCGATCCTGGGCCAACCTCACTACCGCTGCCACACTTGACGCCATCAATGATGCCACCTGGATGATCCATCTCGTTGGGGGTCTTCCTCTTTTTCTCTGAACCTCCACCTTACCAAACATGATATCCTTCTCCAGAAACTGGTCCCTCCTGATAATATGTCCGAAGTACATCTTTACCAGAGTGAAATCTGACCACTTTTTTCTTGCTCCTTTTAGTGGAAAGCATTGGAGTTTTATTCTCTGAAAGGTTTTTGCCTTCCACAAAATCCAGATTTTGCCTGTTATTCTGTAATAACAACAGCACACACACACATACACATCTATACACATGTGTGAGTATGCTCTAACTCAACTATTTTACATTATTTACACTCTTCATCATATAGGGAAAGGAGCTAGATTCACATAATTTGAGAAACAGTGAAACCAAGAGAGAGAACTTCTGGTTCACTTGCCCATGTTGTTATGTGTCATTGAGTCATTCTGAATCATAGTGACACTGTATAGGGTTTCCAAGGAGCAGCTGGTGGGTTTGAACAACTGACCTTGTGATTAGCAGTCCAGTGCTGATCCTACAACACCCCATCAGGCCTTCTCACTTGTCCATACTTACACAAGAAGTGGGTGGGATTTGAACTGATGCAGCCTTGTTCCAGACCTCCTGCCTCTACTTTGACTGCCTTTCATGTAGGTCTGCCTTATTCTTTCTAAAAGCTCCATAATATCATTTTGAACAAATTATCATATTACATTATTCTGCCCACTGTTATGTTCTAGGTTTTTCCTAGCTTTTGAAAGCAATGTTTAAAGGTAGTTGTTATTATGTGCTGCAGAGTTGGTTCCAACTCATGATGACC
>NW_006408541.1:5828729-5839696 GCF_000296735.1 Chrysochloris asiatica | reverse complement strand
CCTTCAAACTGACATCTTAACTCTGAAACACTTTAAAGAGGTGTCATGCAGTAGATTTGCCTATTGCAATATGTTGTTTAATTTTTTGACTCCTGCATCCATGAGGGTTGATAATGGATCCAAACAAAGTAAAGACTTTGAGAAGTTTAATCATGCTACATTTATCATGATGTTATTTATTGCTCCAGTGGTAAAGATTTTTGTCTTCTTTTACAATGAGGTGCAAACCCATCCTGAAGTCTGTGGTCTTTAATCTTCATCAGTGAGTATTTTAAGTCCTCTTTGCTTTCAGCAAGAAAGGTTGTATCATCTGCATATCACATGTTATTAATGAGTTTTCCGCCAATCCTGATGTCATGTTCTTCTTCATATAATCCAGCTTCTCGTGTTATTTGCTCAGCATACATATTTCAATAGTTCACTAAATATCTTTGCATTATGCTTTTTACATATTTGTATTATCAATTAGTTGTTCTATAATGGTGGGGTATACTGGTGGTTTTCTGAATACCAAAACCTTATTGCATTCGGGATGAGAGGAAACTGTGTAGAGAATGTGCTGAAATACAATGCTTCACGTGTTTCTACTCGTGGTACCAGTTCAAAATCGCCCTATTAAGGGGCATGCAAGCAACACACATCAGTTTAATGAGAGAATGAAATAGTCTGAAGCTGCTATTATTAATAGTAGTGTAAGCTGTAAAATAGTTTGATTTTCCAAATTTCAGTTAATTTGTAGGAACAAATCAACCATGGTTTCAATTTGATGGATCTCAAGGAGAAGAAGTAGCAGAGCCATCCGGGAACTTCTGCTTGTACAGATTCAGATCTCTACCCTAATTATCCTAGAGCTTATCAGATTGCAGACCTTTTCAATGTCAATGAGGTTAATGCAAATTTGGAGAAAGTGGAGAAAGTGAGAGACCTGGCCCAGTTATCTAGAGGAGCTGGAGGGCACAGGGGTTAAGCATTAGGCTGCTTAGAGCATGCTGTTCCTGTTGTTTTTGTTACTTGCTGTGCAGATGGTTCTGATTTTTGCTGTGCAAAATGTCAGCGTTCAACCAACAAGTTGGTAAGAAGAAGAAAGACTAGTCAGTCAGTTCTAGTTTGTCCTTTAAGGTCTGTATGAGTTGGAATTGACTGAATGGCATTGGGTTTGGTTTGGGTCTTGCCTTAGTTATCTTGTTGTTGTTGTCAGGTGCCATCGAGTCGGAACCGACTCATAGCGACCCCATGCACAGCAGAACAAAACAATGTCCGATCCTGGGCCAACCTCACTACCGCTGCCACACTTGACGCCATCAATGATGCCACCTGGATGATCCATCTCGTTGGGGGTCTTCCTCTTTTTCTCTGACCCTCCATCTTACCCAGCTTGACATCCTTTTCCAGTGACTGTTCCCTCCTGACAAAATGTCCAAAGTAGGAGAGACAAAGCTAAGCCATTCTGGCCTCCAAGGAGTGCTCTGGCTGTACTTCTTCCAAAACAGATCTATTGGTTCTTTTGGCAGTCCATGGTAATTTTAGTACTCTCCTCTAACAAAAGAAATACCACAAATGGATGGTTTTGCTGTTGTTTGAGGTGTCTTCAAGTTGGCTCCCACTTATAATGAACTCAAGCCCAACAGAATGGAACACTGCCCAGCCCTGCACCATCTTCACACTTATTGTTAAGTGTGAGCCCATTATTTCAGCTACTGTGTGCCCATACATCTCATTGGAGGTCTTCCTCTTTTTCACTGACTCTACTTTACAAGCAGGATGTCTTTCTCCAGTGGTTGGTCCCTCCCGATAGCCTGCCAAAAGGACATGAAATGAATGAAGCACATCCTCATTTCTGGCGGTCCACACATATTTTTCACCAACATCATAATTCAAACGCATTAATTCTGTATAAAGTTTCCAAAGAAAACTTTATACAGATTTCAAGCTGTTTGAAAACGGTGGATTTCAAACACCGATCTCGCAGTTCAAGCAGACCTTACGGTCTCATGAATTATCTTGCATTGCTATGCCAGGACTCCGATTTGATCCATAATAGTATCATAATCTTTTGCAGACCGTGAAGGCCTGGTCAGAGGTTCGAGGCTCTATAGGCCCGAGTGTAACAGATCTAGCCACCTGGCAGTTAATAACAAATTATTTTTCATCTTAATGTCCAGTTATATGTTTTATTAATTGCAGACATGAAGCCCTTGATATACACAGATTGTTGTTGTTGTTGTTTTGTGCTGTGGAGTCGGTTCCGACTCATAGCGACCCTGTACAGGGTTTCCGAGGCTGTAAATCTTTACGGGAGCAGAACGCCTCATCTTTCTCCCACGGAGCAGCTGGTAGTTTCGAACTGCTGACCTTGAGGTTCGCAGCCCGATTCATAACCACTACACTACCAGAGCTCCTTATAAATGTAATATTTTCCTAAAAGTCAAGACTGTAAAATTCCAAACGGGCAAAGTTCTTCCCTCAGAGAATTCATTCAAGGTAAATTGGGTGGCTCCTTGGTCTGTTCCAAGGACAATAGAAATGTCCTCCCTAAAGTGTTTCCAGGTGCTGCCTATTCACCCAGGCGTCTTCCTGAAGAACCTGGGCTGGGCAGCCAACACAATGGGAATCCTCCGATCCTCCCTTTCCTCCCTCCATTTGAGGCTAGGTGCTAAAAGGTATGTTAATTAAACTTGAGAAGCCAATTTGCGGTCATGAGATTTGAACCTGCAAAGTATGATGTAAAGTTGCCTGAATGTCTGGAAAAATAAGATTGACAGCTGTATCTTGTCTTAGTCCCCTCCTAGCTTTGTGTAAAGTACCTCCCCCAAATAAAAGGAAGGCGCAGACCGAATCCAGGTGCATTACGACAGGCAAGGCGTGCGTTACAGCATGCAGGGGGCTCAGTCCAGCATTGCAACCATACTGCCTGTTTAGCTAAGATGTTTACTATGCAGGATATTACGGCCTTCGTGGCTGAGATGTTTGCAATGCAGGATCTGCCTGATGCCAGTCCAGCATTCACTCTGGTTTCGGAGTGTCTCTTTGTCTCTCTCTTTGTGTCTCTGTGTCTCTTTTGTTATCTCTATCGCCGCTGGATATCCCCTCCTCGTGAACCAAACACTTGTGAACAACACAACTATGTTGAGGTCAGACCCTGACAATAATCAATAAAAATAAAGTGGTATCTAACATACTTTTCAGGAGGAAGAGAAGTCTTTCTGCTCCCACAAAGAGTTAAAGCCTCAGAAACCCTTTACAAGGTTGTTCTGGGTCTGAACCGATTTAACTACACTTAACAACAACAACAACATACTTTTATGAATCCCTGGATGGCACAAACACTTAAGCGCATAACTGCTAGCCTATAAGTTGGTGGTTTGAACCCGCCCAGATATTCTTCGGAAGAATGCCTGATCTATTTCCAAAAGACCCCAGCCTTGAAAACCTGTTGGATCAGTTCTGCTCTACACACATGTGGCGACAATGAAGTGAAACTGTCTGCACAGCAACTAACAAAAAACAACAGGAACAGCATGCTCTAAGCAGTTTACTATGTTGGAGAGTCTGAAATTGACTCCTTCTTTGCATCATCTCATTTATAGCTTACGCCTTCCTCAAGAGGCTCATTCTGTGATTACTGCCATTTTTCAGATTAAAAAACTGATGCTAAGTAAAGTTTAGTATATTGCTTGATATCACAAGAACAAGTAAATGACAGGAAGAATCAGCCCTCAATGTGACTAGTTCCAAAGTCCCAAGCACTTTGGGGCTGTCCTGAAAGTTCAACTCAACATTATGGTAGACATATTTTTAAGGCCTAGAAGATGACATGTTTCTATTGTGCTGAGTACTGAATACATCTGTTCCCTAAGATTTTTCTCTCCTTTATTTTCAAGTGTCTTCAATATAGCTCTTGGGGAATCCGCCACAGCTTCTATCATAATGAAATCTATCATGTAGCTATGAGTTGGAATCTACTAGATAGCACACAACAACAACAACAGCATCATCTAGCAAACATTCAGCTCTTTAATAAATACCTAAAGGTATTTTTACAAAAACGACAAACTTACCAGAATTGGCCTTAATAATCACAAACCCTGAATCCTATGAATATTTCATGTTTACTCGCTTCTGCTGAGAGTGGGAGCATCCTGCATTTCTATAGCTTTGAATTATACCGGGAACAATGAAAAACATATGTTTTGTGAGTTTTCTTTAACAATTTGATGATGGAAGAACACCTGGCAGAGCTGGAAATAAAGTAAGGGTGGCCTGCTTTGGGGTATTTTGGTGCATAGAATAAAAAACTTCAAATGGCAAGTTGTAATCCAAACCACAGTAATTATAGAAGATGGTATAAAAAGGTATACATTTCATATTCATAAATCTAAATGAGTCAATCTGCAAGCAACTGAACTTTATTCAATTTTCCACAGCAACGGCCCCATCAACCCAAATACTGTAGACTCAGATGTTGAAAAGTTTCAATTTGGTGTCCCAATATTCTTTCTTTACTTCCTTCAATGCACAAACATTAGAGTGGAGATAGAGTGTCTGAAGGAAAAGCTCACAGTTCAGTACAGAACAGAATAAGAAGACCGGATGCAGGGGAGGAGGGCGGGCATAGTGAAGCCTTCTTCAAAGAAGGATACCACCAATAGTGTTAATTAACCAGGTAGATTTCCGGTGTCTATTTCTCAGAAAGGCCTGCACTGGCCTCTGGTCTAAGAAACCCTCTCTACCCCGTTACACTGCATAATGTCCTTCACAGCTCCTAGCACTGCAATAGTGTGACTCATACATGTGCTTCAGTGTTTCCTTCTCTGCCTCTAGCCCACAGTCTATGACTGCAGATGGCTAATGCTGCCCTTTCTAAACCCTACGTAGAGTCGCTATGAGTTGGAACCAACTTGAGGCACTTAACAACAACAATGACAATGACTGTATTAACTGAGTGAACTGACCATTGCCTGGCACTTAGTGGCCTTTCAATAAAATTTCAGAGCCGTGATAATTAAAGAAAGCAAAAAGGAATGACCAGTGGGCAATCCATGGATTGTATATGCAGTATAATGAAAGTCAGGTAGCAGAGAATTCACAGTCACAGTGGAGGTTTCAGACTGAAAAACCTCCCTGCTGTTCTAGGATTCCCTACAGGAAAGCAGCCAGCTGTAACCTTACCATTGCTCAGTGAGGAAATCCATTTCAGACCTGATGCTAACTTGTACTAGCGTCTAAAATCACTGCCAGTAGTTCACCTAGCCATGGGATAGAACCCCGGTAGATGAGAGACATCAAATGTGATACAAAACACTCACACACACTCGACAAACTGCTTTAGAAAATTAGCGCAATAGTACATTCATGTTCAAACTGATATGGCCCTCAGGTTGTCCAAAATCCAATGTGAGTCACTAGGTAGAAAGATGGGTACAGTCACCCACCCGGGACTGGCCAGTTGCCTGTGACTGGGAATGAAGATTTCTCATTCTAAACTGAGATTCCTTTGCATTCTAGATGGTAAGTGGTGACGACAAAATGCAAACAATTCCACATAAAAATTTAGCGCCAAAACTTCCAGGTATACAGAGAAATGAAGAGGAAAAGAAAGGCTAAAATTAGAAAATGTTCTAAAACTATAATTGCCACACACTTAGAAAAGAAAATTAGCCATCTCACCAGGTACTCTACAGAAAAGAAAACTTGTAAGTTAGATTTTGAGTGGATGTAAGATACACAGAAGAATCAAATTCAAATGCTATGTGTAATTAACCTTGAAGAGATCAAGTCTTTGATGGATTAAGTAGCCTACCTGAAGTATGTGTCTGTCTGGCATGATTAACTACTGAATCGATGTGAAGTTCAGGAATTTATGTGAGCTTTAGAATGCTCATTTGCAACAGCAACATATATTAAAAAACTTTTGCAGAGTAACAGTTTATATGAAAGTCAGAGAAGGAAAACTTTTGCATCCCCTCCATGAAATAAGAAAGGATTCCCAAAACCATGAGTATTTGCTTTGTTTCAAAATCATCTATAGCAGTTAAAAATTATTTCATAAACACTAAAATTAAGAACATAGATTCTACAATCCAGTGTCTTTAACTATTCTTCTGACTTCATTTCTAGGAAATGTTCACCTCGTCGCTTTATGAAGGCGAATATTACATAGTTATGAAAACAGCAATGAGAAATCATTTTGTATTTTATACTTTCTTGCTGAATCATAAACATTCTGACACCGTGATGTTGTCTTTATTGTTCTTTGTATGACAATAGAATAGTCTATATTAACATGTCATGAGAGTTTTTCATTTGGTGTTTTGATCTTGCCCCTAATTGTTTTATTAAAATATTATTAAAATTGTGACTTTACTTTTTAAAGGAAAATGTTTTCAAAGCTATTGTGTTATTACAGAAAATGGTTTGATATAATATCAACACAAGAAGAAATGTACCCACAATATCATCCCGAAAATGAATCAAAGTTTTCATTTATTGATGTACATCTTCAATTTCATGTCATAAGATAATAGTGAGAATGTTGTATTCTAGGGTGTCCATTAACATTATGTCCAATATATTTTTCTGGTTTTTTACAGTGACTTCTTTTCTCCAACTTTGCCTAGGAGTCCTGCTATGGTGTTGTAAGATAAGCACTGGACCGTAAAGTAGGTTTTAACAGCAAGGTAACCGATTCAAATTCACCACCTGTTCCTTGGGAACCTTATGAGTTGGAACTGACTCAACAGCACTCATCAACAACAACTTTACCTACAGTCATACCACTCACACTACCCTGCACAGTCTAGGCCAGCTTGGTGTGGCACTGTGGGATAAAGCACTGGACCACAAGATCCCTTTGAACCACAAGGTCATCCGTTCAAACTTACCAGCTGCTCCTTGGGAACCCTGTACAGGATCTCTATGAGTTGAAGCTGACTTGATGGCACTTACCAACAAAAACACTGTAGTTGTAACTGCTGGAGCAATATCAATGTCCTCTCACTGGACTGTAAGCATCATAAAGACTTGTCCAATGCTGTCTATACAGGGTCAGCAAGTCTGCCAGACATAGAGTGAGTTCTCAATAGATGTGGAATGAGTGAAGAAATGTAACTTAGAGCTATTAGGAAGGAGCCCAGGAAAGCACTCAGTTGTTAGCTTAAATGTCTGTAGCTTAAACCATCAGCAGCCCTATGGGTCTGCTTCCATAATGATCACAACCTTGGAAACCCAATAGGACACTGACATGAGGTCCTATCAGGTCACTCTGAGTCACATTCAACTGGATGTCAATGGGTAGAACTGTTAAAGGGTAAGTGGTGGAGCAGTGTTTGGAATCCAGAATGTTGACTCCAGAGCCTCTTCTCTGGCATAAAATAGAATTACACAGGTGCAATTCTTCTTTTTGCCATTTCCCCATTTAAATTCATGACACTTTGTTTTTAAAAAAGAGCTATCACTTCATAAGAATGGGACATTTATTCTAAATCTCCCAACTCCTTCAGAAACAGGAGAAGTTTGTTCCTAAGTTCTAGTAGTAAACTCTACCACTCGTCTGTCAGTTTGTTGTGGCTTATGTGTTGCATGATTCTGGAAAGTACGACATGAGTATTATAAACACCAGTAGGGTCACCCACAGTGGACAAGTTTTAGCTGAGCTTCCAAACAAAGACAGAATAGGAAGAAAGAGAGACAGATTACTTCCAAATATTTAGTCATTTAAAACCTTATGAATAACAGTGGACACTGTCAGCACCAGAAGATCGAATATTGAAACATTATGAAGAGCACCACAGTATTTTTAGATATGGTGCCAAAAGATGAGCCTTTCAGGTTGGAAGGCACTCAGATTGCTACTGGAGAAGAGCTGCCCCTCAACATAGAGTTGACTGTGGTGTTGCCAATGAAGTAAAGCCCTAGGAACCTTCATTTGCTGATGGGGCACAAGTCAAAATGAAGAGAAACAGATGTAAACATCCATTAATGATCAGAACATGGATTGTACAAAGTATGAATCTAGGAAAAATGGAAATTGCCAAAAATGAAAAGGAATGCATAAACACTGATATTCTAGGTATTGTTGGGGTTTGTTGCTATGTGTCATCCAGTTGTTTCATCCTAGGCATTAGTGAGCTAAAATGAACTAGTATTGGCCATTCTGAATCTGACAATCATATTGATTACTATGTCAGGAATGACAAATTGAAGAGGAATGGTATCGTGTTCATCATCAAAAAAGAACATATCAAGATCTGTCTTGAAGCATGATGCTGTCTGTGGTAGGAGAATATCCATACACCTACAAGGAAGACCAGTTAATGCCATTGTTATTCAAATTTATACACAAACCACTAAATCTAATGATGATGAAATTGAAAAATTCTATCACCTTCTTCAGTCTGAAATTTACCAAGCATGCATTCAAGTAACGTTGATAATTACTGGTGTTTGGAGCACAAGGGTTGGAAACAAAGAGGAAGGATCAGTAGTTGAAAAATGTGGCTGTGGTGACAGTCATGAAGCTAGAGATCACGTGATAGAATTTTTCAGGAACAAAGACCTCTTCACTGCAAATAAGTTTTTTAAAAAATAACATAAAAGATGACTGTACACATGGACCTCACCAGATGGAATACTCAGAAATCAAACAGACTACATCTGTGGGAAAAGATGGTGGAAAAGCTCCACATCATCAGCCAAAACAAGGCCAGGGGCAGCTTGTGGAACAGACCATTAATTGCTCAGATTCAAGTTCGGGCTGAAGCTGAAGAAAATTAAAACAAGTCCATGAGCACCCAAATATGACCTTGAACATATCTCACTTGAATTTACAGATCTTCTAATGAACAGATTTGATACAATAGACACTAAAGACCGAAGACCAGAAGAGTTGTGGGATGGCATCAAGAACATCATAGAGGAAGAAAGCAAAAGGCCATTAAGAAGACAAGAAACTAGGAAAAGACCAATATGGTGTCAGAAGAGACTCTGAAACTTGCTCTCCAGTGTAGAGATGTTAAAGCAAATGGAAGAAATGAGGAGGTACAAGAGCTGAACAGAAAATGTCAAGGTAACCTGAAGAAGACAAAAGTCAAATATTAGAATGAAATGGACAAAGAACAAGAATTAGAAAACCAAAATGGAAGAACCCACTCAGCATTTCTCAAGCTGAGGGAAATGAAGACACAATTCAAGCCTTGACATGAAATAATGAAGGATTTAAAGGCAACATATTGAATGATGCAGAAAGAATTAAAATTAGATAGAAGGAATACAGAGTTACTGTACCAAAAGGAAAAGGTCGATGTTCAATCACTTCAAGAGGTAACATATGATCAAGAGCCAATGATACTGAAGGAAGAAGTGCAAGGTACATTGAAGACATTGGAAAGGACAAAACTCTGGGAATTGGTGGAATACAAGTTGAAATCTTTCAACAAACTGCTGCAGTACTGGAGGCACTCAATTATCTATGCAAAAAAAATTGGAAGACAGCTACCTGACCAACTGATTGGAAGAGATCTGTATTTGTGCCCATTCCAAAGAGAGGTGACCCAACAGAATGTGGAAATCATTGCTATCCCATACAAGTAAAACTTTACTGAAAATAATGCAAAAATAGTTGCAACCGTACATTGACAGGGAATAAAGCCCGATTCAGAAGAGGACATGGAACAGGGCTATTGTTGTTGATGTCAGATGGATCTTGGCTGAACACAGAGAATACCAGAAAGATGTTTACCTGTGCTTTAATGACTGTGCAAAGGCTTTTGGTTGTATGGATCATGAGAAGCTATGGACAACATTGTGGAGAATGAGTATTACAGAACACTTAAATGTGCTCCTATGGAGCCTGTACATAGAACAAAAGGCAGTTGTTTGAACAGAACAGTGGAACACTAAATGGTTTAAAATTAGGAAAGGTATGTGCCAGGGTTGTATTCTTTCATCATACTTATTCAATCTGTATTCTGAGAAAATAATCTGAGAAGTTGGATTATATGAAGACAAATGTGGCATCAGGATTGGAGGAAGACACCTTAACACCCTGCAATATGCAGCTGATGCAACCTTGATTACTGAAAGCAAAGAGGACTTAAAAGACTGATGAAAATAAAATATCACAGTTTTTGGTATGGATTACACTTCAATTTAAAGAAAACAAAAATCCTCACCACTGCATCAATAACCAATATCCATGTAAATGGAGAAAAGATCAAAGATGTCAAATAACTCATTTTACTTGGATCAACACTCAACACTCATGAAAGCAGCATTCAAGAAATCAAAGGATATATTACATTAGGCAAATCTGATGCACAAAACCTCTTTTAAGTGTTGAAGATCCAGGATGTCAATTTGAGGACTAAAGTGTGCCTGATTCAAGCCATGATATTTTCAATAGCCTCATATGTATGTGAAAGTTGCACAGTGAATAAGTAAGATCATAGAAGAATTGATGCATTTGAGGTATGGTATTGGAGGAGAATATTGAAAGTACCATGGACTGCCAAAAGAACAGATTTGTGTTGGAAGAAGTAGAATCAGAGTGCTCCTTGGAAACCAGGATGGCCAGACTTCACCTCTTATGCTTCAGACATATTATCTGGAGGGACTAGTCCCTGGAGAAGTAAATCATGTTTGATAAAGTAGAGGGATGGAAAAAAAAAAGAGTAAGACCCCAAAGAGATGGACTGGCAGTGGCAGCAAGAATGCGATCAGGAGTGGCAGTGATTGTGAGATTGGCATAAGACCTGGCAGTGTTGTGTTCTATTGTGCATAGCGTTGCCGTGAGTTGGTACCAATGCAATGGCACCTAAAAACAATAACAACAACGCCAAAACTGTAAACTATAAGAGTTCTACGGACGTTTGTGTTTGTAAAGTGCCATCTAGTCTGCCCTGAGTAACAATGACACCTATGCACAACAGAACAAAACACTGTCTAGTCCTGTGCCATCCCAACTGCTGCTA
>NW_006408541.1:5803382-5828289 GCF_000296735.1 Chrysochloris asiatica | reverse complement strand
TTTGTGTCTCTGTGTTTCTTTTGCTCTTCTTATAACTCAAAAGTGATGGGGTTTAGGACCCACCATCCATTGGCATGCTCTCATCAATCCAGCAAACAAAACTCCTGTTTCCAGACAGCATCATTTTTACAGGTACAGGTGTTAGAATTTCAACACTCATTTTTCAGGAACACAATTCAATCTTTTGCACTGTTGTATACTATTTTATACCATGGTAGAGAGGATTTGAGCATTAGAGTCAGGATTTATCAACTGGATAACTTGGTGCAAGTCACTTGTCCCACTGTACTTGAGGTTTCGTCTTCCTCAAGCCTGGAAAAGTAATCGCATCCTTTCAGATGGCTGTGGTGATGACTATGGATTATTGATACTAAAAATAAAAAAGTATACATCTCATAGATCTATATAAATAATATTTGGGACATTGTTTTGCATGTAGAAAAATTCTCACTAAAGTATTCACAATCATCACCATCAGGATCCCTGGTGGAGTTGTGAGTTTAGTGCTGGACTGATAACCTCAAGGTCACCTATTCAAAACTGCCAGCCTCTTCTCAGGAGAAAGATGAAGCTGTCTGTTTCTGTAAAGACTTGCTGTCCCAAAACCTAAGGGACAGTTCTACTTTGTCCTATAGTTTCTCTGTGAGTGGTTTTAGATATTGTGGTCTTATCATCATCATCATCATCATCACCACCATCATCACCATAAGATTGTTCGTTGTTAGAAAAGTCCCAAATACCTTTTCATTTATAACATTAAATGTCAGAGTTTATAAAGTGTCATTTTAAACAAATAGGATACATTCCAGGCTAGGCCTTGAACACTCCTCTTACTAATCTGCATTCCAAGATGCTCTCCTGAGTTGAAGAGGAAGGGGTAGAATTACCAAATTCTTGTTGGAAATGGTGCATAACCCTGAGTTTGAAGCTGCAAGCACATTGTTCATGTGAATGTCGTTCATCATGTGTACTGAGGCAGGAGGAAAATGTTAAATGCTGCTTCTTTTGACCTTAAAAATCCCAGAGGCCAAATTATGCAAATTCTCAAGAGCTCAGTAGAGTGTCTTACCAGCCAGTGGACATAATGAATGTTGTTGATGTTGTAATGAAATGCTAAAGTTTCTGGGTAACATGGCTGCTTCCTCCATGTAACCACTTTAGGACCAAAAGCTTTCTTTGAGGGCAAATGGGACTTAATGTTTTCACTCAAGGTCATAAATGAAATGAAAGCATCCCTTCTGCATCACAGAAGGGATCTTCTCCCCCCACCTCCCAAAAGGGAAGGAAATCAGTATAATGCTATGTGCTTATTTTTATCATGTAACTTCCACTGGAAACTTTTAAGTGAAAGTGTATTTTATTGCAATGATTCTCCCCCCCAAAAATCACAGATTAAAAAATATATATTTCAAATACTTGTTGAGGAATAATGAGTTGATAAAAACTGAACACTAATTAAGAATACGTAATGGCTAATGTTTTGGGCAGCTAACCGAAAAGTTGGAGATTTGGCTCTACCCAGTTTTACTTTGAAAGAAAGGTCTATTCAGCTACTTTAAAAAATTCAGCCATTAACGGCCCTATGGAGCACAGTTCTACTCTGACACATACAGTCATGGGGTCACCATGAGTCAGAATTAACGTAATGGCAACTGTTTCATGTTCAGGAAGGTAAGCATGGTCATGTTACATGGATATAATCCTAGCTAAGATATCACACCCATAGTAGCTTCATTGTGTAGTCAAGACAGGCTATCATATCCAAGGGGATGTCAAACAGTTCTTGGAAAAATGGAACTAAAAGATAATAGAATTTTACCATGAACTCTTCCAAGTCTCCTTGTCCTATGTGCAGTACCAGAGTCTCAAATCTCAGTAGCTTAACCGTAAGTGTTTACTTCTTACTCATGTCTTCCTGGTGTGGCACTAGGATAAGCACAGGACTGCTCACCACAAGGTCAATGATCCAAACCCACCAGCTGCTCCTTGGAAACCCTATGCAGAGTCACTAAGAATTGGAACTGACTCAATGGTACTTTCTTAATTAAGAAAGGTGTGCAACAAGGTTGTATTCTTTCACTATACTTATTCATCCTATATGTTGAGCAAATAATCTGAAAACTGGGTTCTATGAAGAAAAACATGGCATGAGGATTGGAGGAAGACTCATTAACAAACTGTGATATGCAGATGATACAATCTTGCTTGCTGAAAGTGAAGAGGACTTAAAATATCTACTGATGAAGATAGAAGAGCTCAGCCTTCAGTATGGATTACATCTCAGTGTCAAGAAAACAAAAACCCTCACCACTGGACCAATAAACAACATTCTTATCAATGGAGAAAAGATTGAAGTTATCAAGGACTTCATTCTTCTTGGCTCAACTATCAACACTCATGGAAGCAGCAGTCAAGAAGTCAACAACGTATTGCATTAGTCAAATCTGCTGCACAAGCCCTTTTTAAAGTGTTGAAGAGCAAAGATGTCAGCTTGAGGACTAAGGTGTGTCTGACCTAAGCCATGGTATTTTTAATAACCTCATATACATGCAAAAGCTGGACAGTGAATAAGGAAGATCGTAGAAGAATTGATGCCTTTGAGTTGGAGGAGAATACTAAAAGTGCCATGAGCTGCCAAAAGAACCAATAGATCTGTTTTTGGAAGAAGTGCAGCCAGAGTGCTACTTAGAGGCCAAGATGGCCAAACTTCGTCTCTCATACATTGGACATGCTGTCAGAAGGGAACAGTAGCTAGAGAAGAATATCATGTTTGGTAAGATGGAGGGTCAGAGAGAAAAAAAGGAAGACCCCCAATGAGATGGATTGGCCAGGTGACAGTATCGATGGACTCATGTGTGGCAACAGTAGTGAGGTTGGCCCAGGATCTGACATTGTTTCGTTCTGCTGTGCATAAGGTCATTATGAGTCAGTGCTGACTCGATGGCACCTAACAACAACAACAACAACAATGGTACTTAGTAACAACATGCACGTTCTATTTTAGCTGTTCTATAGCTGTCTAAGGGCATTCTCATCAAATGCTGACTTAGAGATTTAGATTCTTTCCATTTCCTGCCCCCACTGTGCCAACATAGACTCTTTGTGATCACCTGCAGGACTCACAGGGAAAGACAGAGGCTTTGGGGTTCACAAGCATTCTGTTAGGCTTCAGTTTGTTCAGGACCATTGATCAAAGTTATTCACAAGACCCCAGCCAAGTGCAAGCAAGAGTGAAAAGACAGAGAGGGAGCCACATGGCTCTTGAGTGAGCAGTGGAGGGCAATGATACAACTTTAAAAATATATACTGAGAAATACGAGAATCATAAGATATTCTGTGGGAAAAAATGGAAAATGCAGGATAGGTCTATAAACTGAATTACTATTGATAATACGACACTAAATTCCCTGCTCAGAAATCTTCATTGCACATTAGGCATTATCAGCTCTGAGAAATCATGCTATAAAAAAGCACAGTTAGGTTTTGCTAAGCCTAGGATTTTATTTATTTATTTATTTATTTATTTATTTATTTATTTATTTATTTATTTATTTATTTATTTATTTATTTTTTGGGGGGGGCAGTTTGCCGACTTGATTGACCATACAGTAATTATTTTTCTTGACACCCATGAATTTAATGTCACATTGAACACATATTAGGAAATATTGCATGAGGCATTTTGAAAAGACACTAAATAAATATTTATTGACAGAATACTGAATGAATGAGTGAATGAATGAATGAATGAATGAATGAAGATCCCCTTTTTCCAATGTGGGGAAGCCTGTATATTTGTATATTTTCAGGAAACAAAATTTTCTGCAACATTTGGATTACAAAGGTGAAAAATTACAAATGTGAGGTCAAACCACTAGCTTTTACTTGCAAGATGCTACATACCAATTTTGATTTGATTTGATTTGATTTATTTTTATTTTCCCTTTGTTGACTTGAGTGGTTTTTGTTTGTTTGTTTTTTGTTTTTTTTTTTATATACTGCCAGCCACATCTCATCTGCCCAAGATTTCACAGTGAAATCATAAGGGTTTCATGCTCAGCATGTACAATCCTTCCTGCATGCTGTTCCACCCAGGTATTGAGGAATTGAGAGCAAATGCCCCATTGTTATGGAGAGAATGAAAATTATACCTTACTCTAGATGATGTCTCATGCGAAAAACATCCACAATTTCTTGCAGGGAGTCTCAGCAAAAGACACAGTGCTCCTTGTTCATGATGTCACATGATCCAATTCACTGGAGTGTTCTGCAATGATCACGTATTGTCACAACAGAAAACAGTTTACTTGCACCCAGAGAGTGGCTAGCTATTGGCAGATAACCACAGCAACTGAAAGGAGAAAACAATATGGAAGCAATATTATTTGCCAACTAATTCTCTATCATCCAGAAGGGTGGTTATGTTGAATGATAACACACAGAGGGCCAATTAAACGTAATAACACCATGTTCACGCTCTGCACCAGAAGTTATTACTTTTGGCACTGGAGAGTTTGATGGCTTGATCTGGACACTGCCAAGAGGTGTTAAATGGATAAGTGGGATTGAGGAATAGAGTCATCTGCAGGGAGGATGACAGTAATGAACTGCTTGTAAGGCTGTGAAAACTCCATGAATTTGATTAAACACAAATTGCAGAGCTGTTTCCGGGACAACCATTGGACACACTTGTTTCCACTGAAACGTACCCTCTCCCAGTTGGGAGATTTCCCTGATAGGAAAATCCACTGTAGCTGCTGCCAGTGTGTTGAGCACCTTGATGAAGTGTGACCAGGAAGCTGAAAAGAACCTTACCCTCCTAATGTCTTTTCAGACTGCAGATTCACAGGCAAGTAGGACCAAGCTCTGCTGGAGGGCTTTCTAGAAAGGACAAGGTTGGCACAAAAACAACTCATCTTGGCGGGAGATGTGAATGTTTATAAAGTTTTTATTTGGCTCTTTCCCTGTATTCTTAGTAACTGCAGTGCCTTTTGTAGACTAAGGTGTATATGACAGATGGCAACATAGGAGTGGCAGGTAGTGCTATGTGGCAGAGTTTAAAGAGAGATGGGAACATGAAAGCATAACAGATTAGTGTGGCCCATGGCCCTTTACTAGGATGCCATCATTCTATACCATTCATAAGATGCTGCATGCTTATGATAAAATGCAAAATTTGTGCATAAGCACTTTATAAAGGCTTAGAACAATTTGGCAGTTCTATTGGATCAAATAGGTGCCCAGGTGGTGCAGTGGTTAAAGACTTGGCTACTAAGCAAAAGGTCAGCAGTTTGAACCCACCAGCCGCCTGCTTCCACAAAGACCTCAACCATGGGTACTTAATGGGCAGTTCTTATAGAATCACTAAAAGACACAAATTATTCAGCGGCAATGAGTCCATTTTAAGTTTGGTTGAATCTAACAGAAAACAATGCAAAATGAAGACAAACAGCTGTAAACATCCAGTAATAATTGGAACATAGAATGTATGAAGTATGAATCTAGGAAAACTGAAAATTGTCAAAAATGAAATAGACTAACATTGACCATTTTGAATCTGATAACCACATGGTTTACTATGCCAGAAATGACAAATTGAAGAGGAATGGTGTCGTATTCATCATCAAAAGGAACATTTAAAGTACAACACTGCCTTAAAGTACAACACTGTCTGTGATAGGATAATATCCATATACCTAAAAGGAAGACTAGTTAATACCACTATTATTCAAAGTAACTCACCAACCACTAAAGTAAGTTATGATGAAACTGAAGAATTCTACCAACTCCTTCAGTCTGAAATTGATCAAACATGAAATTAAGATGTATTGATAATTACTGGTGTTTGGAATGAAAAGGTTGAAAAAAAAAAGAGGAGGGATCATTAGTTGGAAAATATGACCTTTGTGATAGAAATGATGCTGGAGAACACATGATACAATCATGGAAAACCAATGACTTCTTCATTGCAAATACTTTTTTTAACCCACAGAGAAGACAAGTATATACATGGACCTCACCAGATGGAATATACACAAAACAAATTGACTACATCTGTGGATGAGATGATGGAAAATGCCACATCATCAGGGCATACTGTGGAACAGACCATCATGTGCTCATATGCAAGTTTAGGTTAAGCTGAAGAAAATTAAAACAAGTGCATAAGAGCCAAAATGAGACCTTGAACATATCCCACCTAAATTTACAGATAACTAAAGAACAGATTTATTTCATGCATTAGACACCATAGAAGGAACCCCAGAAGAGTTGTGGGATGACATCAAGAACATCATACAGGCAAGGGGGTGTCAAAAATGTGTGGAAAATGGAATTTTAAAAAGACAGTGGAATTTCCCCACAAATATGTTGTAACTTCCTCATATTTGGTAAAGTAGAGAACTGGTGAGGGTGAAGGAGCCCGTCGGTGAGATGGAATGGCACAATGGATGCAATGATGGACCCCAACATGCAGGCCATCATGGAGATGATACAGGACTGGGTAGTATTTCTTTCTGTTGGATATAAGGTTGCCATGAGTCGGAATCTACTCTATGGCAATTATCTATTTCATAATAATCTACAATTTAATTAAATATGCCATTACTGTATTCTCATTTATGAGTCTGTCTATACACAGTTTGATTCTAGGAAAAGTATCCAGAGGTCTGTCTTAGAAAATAAACCAAAACCAATTGTAGTTGAGTGACTCCAACTCATGACAATCACATATGTGCCAGAGAACTGTGCTCTACCAGTTTTCAATGGCTTGTTTTTCAAAGGTAGCTCAACAAGTATTTCTTCTGAGGAGTCTTTGGGTGGACTCCAACCTCTAGTCTTTCAATTAGCAGTCAAGTTCATTAACAATTAATCTAGGGACTCTGTTTCAGAGAATATTTGCTTTTTAACTATTTTCCAAACACACACACACATACGAAAGAACATCACACAGGAAGAAAGCAAAAGTTCATTAAAAATACAAGAAAGAAGGAATATATTAAAATGGATGTCAGAAAAGACATTGAAACTTGCTCCAAAGCATTGCGATGTTAAGCAAATGTAAGAAATGAAGAGGTAAAAGAATTGAATATAAAATTCAAAGGTCAGCTCAAGAAGACAAAGTCAGATATTATACTGAAATGTGCAAAGACCTAGAGTTAGAAAACCAAAAGGGAAGAACCCGCTCACCATTTCTCAAGTTGAGGGAAATAAAGAAAAAATTCAATCAAGACTTGGCTTGAAATATTGAAGGATTCTGTGGGCAAAATATTGAATGATGCAGAGAGCATCCAAAGAAGAAGGAGGGAATATACAGAATCATTGTACCAACAAGGAATGGTCAATGTCCCATCATTTCAAGAGGTCACATATAATCAAGAGCCAGTGATACTAAAAGAAGTCAAAGATGTATTGAAGGTATTGGTAAAGAACAAGGCATCACAGGGGATAGATGGAATACAAATTGGAGTATTTCAACAAAATGATATAGCACTGAAGGCTTTCATTCATTTATGCCAAGAAATTTGGAAGACAACTACCTGGCCACTTGATTGAAATAGATTCATATCTGTGCCCATTCCAAAGATAAGTAACCCAATGGAACAACAGAATGGAGAAATCAATGAACAACATAATCAATATCACATTCAAGTAAACTTTTGCTAAAAGAACATAAAAACTTCTTCAACCATACATTGTCAGAGAACTTCTAGAGGTTCAAGCTTGATTCAGAAGAGGACATGGAGTGAGGGATATTATTAGTTACATCGGATGGATCTTGGCTGAAAGTAGAGAATACCAGAAAGATGTTTACCTGTGCTTTATTGACTATGCAAAGGATTTCAATATTGTGGATCATGACATGCTATGGACAACATTGAGGAGAATGCGTATTCCAGACACTTAATTGTGTTCATAAGGAACCTGTATATAGACCAATAGACAGTTGTTCAAATAGAACCAATGGTTCAAAATTCGGAAAGGTGTGTGACAGGATTGTATTCTTTCACCACACTTGTTCAGCCTGTCTGCTGAGGAAATCATCTGAGAAGCTGGATTCTATGGAGTAAAAAAAATTTTCAGGATTGGAGGAAAACTCATTAGCAACTTTCAATATGCAGATGATATAACCTTGCTTGCTGAAAACGAAAAGGACAGAAATCCCACAACTGGACCAATAATCAGCATCCATATACATGGAGAAAAGACTGAAGTTGTCAAAGACTTCGTCTTGCTTGGATCAACCATCAACAGTTATGGAAGCAGCAATCAAGAAATCAAACAATGTCATGTTGTTGTGAAGTCGAGTCGGTTCCAGCCCATAACAACCCTGTATATGGCTTCTGAGGAGCAGCTGGTGAACTTGAACTGCTGACCTTGCAGTTCAAATGGCTTTGCAGTCTGGTGCATTAAACCACAGTGCTCACCAGGACTCCAAACAATGTAAAACATTAGACAAATATGCTGCACAAGACCTCCTTAAAGTGTTCAAAAGCAAAGATATCAGTTTGAGAACTAAGGTGCGCCTAACCCAAGCCATGGTATTTTCAATACTCTCATATGCATGTGAAAGTTGAACAATGAATAAGAAGACCATAAAAGAATTGATGCATTTCCGTTATGGTGTTGGAGGAGAATGTTGAACATACCATCGACTGCCAGAAGAACAAACCAATCAGTATTGGAAAAAGTACAGCCAGAGTGATCCTTGGAAGCCAGGATGGCCAGACTTCATGTCTCATACTTTGGACATATTATCAGGAGTGGCCAGTCCCTGGATAAAGATAGCATGTTTGGTATAGTGGAGGGTTGGAGAAAAAGAGGAAGACCCCCAACAAGATGGATTGGCACAGTGACAGCAGTACTGGGCTCAGTGATTGTGAGGTTGGTCCAGAATCGGACTGTGTTTCGGGGTGTTGTACATAGGGCCACTATGAGTCAGTGCCCACTCGATGGCACCTAACAGCAGCAACACACGCAAAACGAATGCATCTTACATCTTTTAACTTTTGATTTCTCTAGTCAATCATTTTTATTGTATTTTAAACAAGTTGATGTGAGGTGATGACAACTCATACGGTGTCAGAGTAGAACTGTGCTCTGGAACCAACTGACTTTTCAGAAGTAGCTCATCAAGCTTTCCTTCCAGGTGGCTTCTGGCGGACTGAAACCGACAACCTTTCAGTTGGTAGCTGAGCACCACCCAAGACTTCCTTATTGTGCTTTAGGAAACCATTATCCTATGATTTAGGGAAATGTAATAGGCTTGATCTTTCACTACAGACAGTTGAGGGTCTCTGTGTTGGGTAGCAAAGGCAGATTTATGATTGTAGTCATACTATTACAAGGTTAGAAGTTCCATATCATCAGTCGCTCCTTGCGAGAAAGAGAAGGCTTTCTGCTTCTGCAAAGATGTACAGCCTCAGAAACCCTGTACAGAGTCCCTGAGTCAGAATTGACTCAAGGGAATTCAACGACAACACTTCTGCTTAGCTACATCTTTGTTTTCTCAATATTTGATGAATATTAGACTATAATGTTATTAAATAGCTGAGTGGACCAAGAATCACTCATGAAAAAAGTATTTCAAACATTTATACAATTCACTTCAACTATTTTGAACAGTCCACAAGTTGAATGGTCAGTTAAGGTTAATGTCCCAGAAGGATGCTTGGATCAAGTAACACAAAGATTTGATTCATTCGTGTACTCAGCTATTTCTAAAAGTATTTATTGAGTGCTTGCCTGGTTCATGGTGCATTGTTTCAGCCAGGCATGTCTCCATTGCTGAGAATGCATGAATAAATGACAGACTTGCCCATAAGGAGTTTGTGTTCTAACAGGGTTACAAGTAAATAGGGAATACACCTAATTGATAAGTAAACTGTCTAATATATTTGAGATTTACAAGTGCTACAGAACTCTATAAGAAACACATCTTACACACAAAGACAAAAACAGATTAAAAATCAAACGATGAAAATATATCAAGTTAATGGCAATAAAAGTAAGCAGGAGTGGCAATATTCATTTCTGATAAAATAGATTTTCAGGCAAAACCAGCATAACACAAAGAAGGGCATTGTCTGATGGTTAAAGGATCAGCTGAACAAGAGGACATAACCATAATAAATATCTATGCTCTCTACGAGAGAGTCTCAAAATACATAAATCAAACTTGAATAGAATTGAAGAAAGAAATAGTCAACTCTATAATAATAACAGGAGATTTTAATATACTACTTTTGATAAAGGACAGAGCAACTATGAAGAAACTCAACAGAGACACAGACGATCAACCAATTTGATCTCAAAGATTTATAAAGAACCCTCAACTAAACAGCACAATACACATTTCTTTTTTTCTCATTGCACATGAGACATTCTCCAGAGTAGACCATATGGTAGGTCATAAAGCAAGGTTCAATAAATTTAAAGACAACAAAATACTACAAGCATCTTCTCAGATCACAATGCTACAAAATTAGAAATCACCAATAGGAAGATCAAGGAAACAAAATCAAATCCATGGAAACTGATTAACATTGCTGAAAAGCCACTGGGTAATAGAATAAATTTAAAAAGAAATTTAAAAATGTGTTGAGTCAAATGAGAAAGAAAATGCAACATACCAAACCTTTGGGGCACAACCAAAGCAGTTCTTAGAGGGTAATTTGTAACAATAAATGCATACACCCAAAAAGAGAAAGAACCCAAGTCAATGTATTAACACAATATCTCCAACAATTAGAAAAAGAAAAACAAAGAAAGCCTATAGTCACCAGAAGAAAAGAAATAATAAAGATTAAAGCAGAAATAAATGAATTAGAAAACAAAAAGTATTAGAAAAAATGAACAAGACAAGAAGTTGGTTCTTCGAAAGGATCAATAAAATTGGCAAACCAATAACATACATAAGAAATAACATGAGTGACATCACAAGAAAACCAATGGCAATAAAAAGGATAATAACAGAATTCTTTGAAGAAATTTATTCCAAAAAATTTGAAAATCTAGGAGAAATGGATACATTTTTAGGAAAATAAGACCGACATAAACTAAGGAGTCCTGGTATGGTGCTGTGGGTTAATGTGCTGGACTACAAAGTTGGTTTGAACCACAGGTCAGCAGTTTAAGCTCACTGGCTGCTCCTCAGAAACCCTAGACACAGGAAGACATGCAAGACCTAAAGGGAATAGAGGTAAATAGTGATAGATACATTATCTTGGAACAACAGTGTTCTGTGTATAGACAAATATTATCATAGACAGAGGCTGAATGGGTGTGGGAGTAAAAGTAGGATATATATCCAATGAGCATATGAGTTTGAATGAGGATATTTGTACATGGGTGACCACTAGAAGGAAGCTGGACAGCAGTTGTTACATGGAGGGGATTGTCATCATTAAGATGAAACAAAACATATGATTTGTTGAATATACAACTGATGATCTTCTCTGTAAATCTTCACTCAATTCACAATAAAAATAATATAAATAAATAAAACCTTCAGAAAGTGCCACAGTAAAGTAAGAGATGTGTAGCAGGACAAAGAGAAAGGAATGTTTTTTAATAGAATGGTCAGGTTGAGTTTCAGGATAAGAAAGTGACATTTGAGCCAAGACAGGAAGAAGATGAAGAAATTCATCATGTGGGTATCTGGAGACGCAATGCTGATGAAAAATCCAGTGAAAAAGTCCAGCGTTGACAGGTACCTAGCATGGCTAAGAAACCGGTGGAAGGCCAGACTGGCTGGAACAAAAATAGCAAGAAGGAAGAGAATCGACGAGGTTAAAGAGACAAGGATCTAAGTGTTTCTAAGTAAGGACTTAGTGTTTCACTCAGAGTGAGATGGAACCACTGGGGAATTTGAACAGAGCAGTGATGTAGCTTCAGTTATATTATATTTAAAACAGTGTGGAAGCATATTGCATGATTGGAGCCACCATCATCTTTCACCATTGCTACCAGTAACGATGGTCACGGGAATGGTGAGAAGCGGTCAGGTCCGCTTATATTTAGACAGTAAATCAACAGACTTTCCTGGTGGGTGGGTGCACGATGTGAGATTGAGACAGCAATAAGTTAAGGGTATGTTCTTGACCTAAACAATTGGAAGCTCATCATCATCTTGGATGCTGAAAACTGAGAGTGAATCAGATTTGTTAGGGGTAGCGATCGATCCCAAACTTAGTCTGGGAAATTTTGAGTTGTACTTGTTTGTTGTCGCTGTTGTTGCTAAGTGCCTTCGAATCAGTTCTGACCTATAGCGACCCTGCATAAGATTTTCAAGGAGCAGTTGGTGAATTTGAACCACTAACTTTGCAGTTCAAACTGGCCTTGCGGTCCAGTGTGTTATCCCACGGCACCACCCCAGGACTCCTGTCTGTCATTGCTGTTGGTGGTTATGTGCTGTGGAGTGGGTTCTGCCTCATTGCAACCCTGTACAGAGTTTCCGAGGCTGTAAATCTGTATGGGAGCAGAACGCCTCATCTTTCTCCTGCGGAACAGCTGGTAATTTCAAACTGTAGACCTTGCGGTTCACAGCCTGACTCATAACCACTACGATGCAGTGTTGTTAGGCACCATCAAGTTCGTTCTGACTCATAGCAACAGAACAACAGAACAGAAGAACACTGTCAGATTCTGACCATTGTTAAACTTAAGTCTATTGCTGTCACAGTGTTAATCCATCTCATTGGGAGTGTTCCTCTTTTTCACTGACATTTGTACTTGTCTGTTGTTAAGTTGAGAACCATTGTGTTGGTTCTGATGCATAGAAACCCTGTATGGGGTTTCCAAGGTTGTGCCTGGTGGATTTGAACTCCTGGCCTTGAGATTCAAACTGACATTGCAGGTCAGTGTTTATTCTCAGTGCCACACCAGGACTGCTAAAGACCTCAAAATTTCAAGTAGGCCAATGGAGTCCTGAGTTCATACCAAATTGAATTTTGGAGTAGTTGGCTACTGAATGATCTGGGTGAGACAATTAAGTGCTTGACTACAAGATGAAAGGTTTGCAGTTCTAACTTACCTTAGAGGATTTGCCTGGCAATCTGCTTCTGAAAGCTCACATCAAAAACCCCATAGTTCCACTTTGCACATGCGAAGTTTTCATGAAGCAAAATCAACTCTTTGTTGTTGCTATTAAAGTTCTGTTCAGTCAGTTCTGATGCATAGCCATCCTGCCTAGGGTTTCCAAGGAGCAGCTGGTAGGCTTGAACCTTCAACCTTGCATTATCCTGCATCACCACACTAGGACTAGGACAACTAAAGTAACAACACTTGTGAGATTACCAAAAGTGTGAGTATAGGTCAGACTAGAGACTGATACCCCAGACACTCAGACATGAAGGACCTGAGAGGAAAGGAGGGTTGTCAAGGGATCCTGGGAAGGAGTGGTCAGTGGGAAAGAGGGAGACTCCATGAGTGGACCTCATTCATTGCATGCAATGTAGGTGAAGACTGGACATTAACCTTTGGACTTAAAAATGCGGAGGTCATCACTGACCTTGAAGAGATGCAATGATTGTCAAGGATGTTAAAGGCAAAAGTCATCTAGAAGTAGATATCAAACACAATGGACAGAGATGAATTGGAGATAAGTTTCTTAAGAAGTTGGCAGCACAGATGGTAAAATAACTAGCGGTACAAGTGAAGGTAAGGAATACACTTCATGCAAATTTTCAAATGAGGTTATTCTAGGAAAAATACTAAGTAATCTTACTGGTCAGATAGAGGGAAGACAAAAATCGAAGAGGCGCTCAAAAGAACACATTTTGGAGAACTAAGCCATATAGCTGTTACTTGTGGATCTAGGCACAACAGAGAACAGCTCAAAAGTGTGCACAGGGATCACTGTATGAATTGCTTGCCTGATTTCAAGGGCTACACTCTTCTAATTCTGTAAGTGGTGCTTACCAGGCAAATTGCAGAGGCATTTGTTTGCAAATGCAAACTCCTTTGTAATCATCATTGAGCAATTTGTACAATCACACATTTCTTCAAATGGCTAATTAATACTGATACTTAAATACTAAATTGATAGGTTTTCTTGCTTTCTTACTTACAAGCTATTCACATTCTAGCTGTAATTAAGAGTCAGCAGAGGCAGTTCTTTAAGGTAATGGGTGCAAGACAACTTTCTGTTGTCTCTGCTGCCTCCAGTTTTACATGGATGTATCAGCTTAATGTGGAACTAAGAGCAATGAAGCTCTTTTCTTTTCATCTTTAGCCTCTTAAACTTCTTTCCCCAGCAAAGAAGTCATATTCACTATTACAGTGCTCACTTACATTAAATATTACAATTTCCATAGGCAAAAAAAAAAAATTGGTTGGTCAACTCAGAGCTGAGTATGGATGTTCCTGGTTAATGGATCCTTTTTCTGTTGGTCATTCAGGGACCCAGGCTCCTTCCTTCTGTGGCTTTGCATTATCTAGTGTATTAGAGAAAACACAATTGCTTCTTAACTACTTTTATCGTAAAGTGGCTTTGTTGTTGTTGTTAAGTGCCGTCGAGTCGATTCTGACCCATAGTGACACTTATTGAGTTTCCAATAAGCTGATGAGATTGAACTGCCAACCTTGTAGTTCAAACAGCTTTGCAGTCTGACTCATTAATCCACAGTGCCACACCAGCACTCCTTACATAACTTTTGTTCACATTCCATTGGTGAAAACTAGTCACATGGTACTGCTTCAACTCAAGGAACCCTGGGAATGAAATCATTGGCTGGTCAGCCTTTCCAACATTACTGCTGTTGTTATTAAGTGCTGTTGAGTCCATTCCAACTCATAGCAACCCAGTAGTGATTGTGGGTTTGAACTGCTAACCTTGAGGTTAGCAGTCCAATGCTTATCCCACAACAAGACTCCCCTACATGGTGCTACACTATGTAATAGAACCACACACCTTAGTGGCCAACCAGCTGTCTTTGCTAATTTCCCCTCATTTCTCCCTGATCCCCAAAGTCGCCATAAAGTCAACTCCAACTCGTGGTGACCCTGTGTGTGTTGTGTGTGCCAGAGTAGAAGTGTGCTCCGCAGGATTTTTAATGACAAATTTTTGAAGACGTAGACAACCAAACCTTTCTTCTGGTTGAAGTCAAACTAGCAAACTGTCAGTTAGTAGTTGAGAATGTAATTGTCTATGCCAGCTGATGACTTCTGCCTTTGCTATAGAGCGTGAGCATTTCGAATCCAAGGCAATCTTGTGGGATACTTCAAACAGCAAGTACAATTTCATGGCATTTTAAGGTTGGAACATTTTCAAAATCCTAAGGTCTAACCGATCTCCTGTATTGTTTCTTTCTAAGGACTTACTCAATGCAGTGATAAAGAACAAACCTTTTTCTTTCTTAACCAAAATGTGTATATTCCTCTTTCTGGAGAATGAAATGACTTTGCAATATTGAACTGATGATGCAGGCATAGAGATTGCTTTTTACTCTTCAAATGTAGATAAAAATGAAAATTTTCTGGGAGAAAAAAGTACGTGGAAAATGACTTACCTGGTTTCTGAGTTTCATACTTCTCTTGGCAAAGTTTATTTTTAAAAATCAAGATTTCTTTTCCTACTTAACTTTCTACTTTGAATTTTCACTGTGGTTGCCCACTTCCATGGACCTCAAAGTGTGCAAGTCAAAGCTAGAGCAGACAAGATGTCCAGCTCTTTATGCTGAGTAGATTTATTACTGAGTTTCTAATATTATGAATTTTGTGTGCATTTCTCACTGTTGAGATGGTATGCTTTTAAATGAAGGAAAACAATGCACAAAATCCAAAGTCCAATGCTGCTCAAATATACTTGTTGTTTTGTATGTTGTTGAGTCAATTCTGACTCAAAGTGACCCTGGATAGGGATTCTTTACAGGAGTAGAAAGGTTCAACTTCTGCAGAACAACTGGTGAATGCAAACTGCTAGCCTTCCAATTCGCAATCCAACTAAGTCACGAGAGCTCCTATGTACTATATAGGTTGTTTGTTGTTGTTAAGTGCTGTGAAGTCAGTTCTGACTCATAGCAAACATTTATGGGGCTTCCAAGGAACAGTTGGTGAGTTTGACCCACCAACCTTGCATTTCAAACTGACCTTGTCATTCAATGCTTGTCCTACAGCACCACACCAGGACTCCATATATTATATATATGCCATATATAATATATAATAAATTATATATACTGTATATAATATGGAATCCTGGTGTGATGCTGTGGGTTAATGTACCGGCCTGTAATGTTGGTTTGAACCTCTATGTTGGCGGTTCAAACTCACCAGCTGTTCTTTAGAAACACAACACAGGGTCACTATAAGTCAGCACTTAACAACAACAACATATAGTTATTGTGTATTTGATCTTATTGATTGTGGAATATATCTTCCGTTTGGGCTTATCCCTTGTATGAGAATTTTTTGGCCTTCTCTATGTGTGATTCAAACTGATCACCATTCCAAATCTGCATTCTGGCTCTGTCCTCTCTGTTGGACCCAGGTTCACATTTCTGACCATCTGCTTTCCGCATCTCTGCTAATGTCTGGCTGACAGATAATGCATTTGTTTTTCAAAATTGAACGTGTCCTCATCTCACAAATTGTTTCTTCTAATGGATTCCAAATAACCATGGTGGAATTCCCATGCTCCCATTGTGCCTTCTGGAATCATGTTTTGCATACTCCCCTAGGTCACGCCTCTACAGAATAAATATATTCTGTTCTAAAGTCCCCCTATTTCAATAACTTAAGAGAGATTTCAGCATAAAACAGCAATTACAATGGATGCTTTGCTCCTCTGTTCACAGGTTTGCATGGTTTGTAAGGGCGATTTCTTAATGTTTGTTTGTTGTTTACAAATAAGGATTCTAATGCTTGTAGGTCCTGGTGGGTAAGCATTCAACTATAAGGTCGGTCCGAACTGCAAGGTCGGCGGTTTAAACTCACCAGTCACTCGTCAGAAACCCCATACAGGATCACTGAGTCAGAACAGACTTGACAGCACTTCACAATCACAGCAATGCTTTTAAGAGGTGAATGCTAGCCATCGTTAGCTACAAGGCCCACTATCCCCTATTGCTTATAACCAGCCTGATTCACGTGTTTTTGTTTTGTGTTTGCGTCTGCTTAAATGCCCAGCAGGATCTGTGGCCATTTGAGTTTATAACTTACTACACACTGAAGATAAGACACTTCTGGATTGCCTTTATTAGATTTTATATGTCCTCATTATTTAGGAAGGAACTCTGGTAGCATAGTGGTTATGAATCAGGCTGCTATCTTCAGGGTTGGCAGTTCAAAACTACCAGCTGTACTGTGGGAGAAAAATGAGGCTTTCTGCTCCCATAAAGATTTACAGCCTTGGAAACCCTGTACAGGGTTGCTATGAGTCAGAACCAATTCCAAGGCACATAAAAACAACATTATTTAAGGGAACTTAAAGTCCTGAATTCAAGCATGGGTAATTAAGTGATCCAGAAATCCAAGAGCAATCACTTTGAGACTGCTCGGAGACACTACAAAATCCAGCCACATGGACCTCACCAGATAGAATACACAGAAATCCAAATGTGAGGCTGGCGCAGCACCAGGCAGGGTTTGGTGTTGTGCACAGGGTCACTGTGAGTCGGTACCAACTTGATGGCATCTAACAACAACAAAGTCCTGATTTCAAGCCTGGACAATTAAGCTATCCAAAAATCAATGAGCAGTCCCTTTGATACTGCTCATGTACACTTCGATATTAATGATGTTTTATTTCTCAGTCTCTCTAGTCTCAGAAGTGTCATTTTCTGTGTATACATGTAAAACACAATAGTTCACCCTCAGGGAGAGGACTACAAAACCCGTGTGCTTGGTGGCCCACGGAGGGGTCCCTGCTTCAAGAAAACCCAATTGCTCATGTACCCTCCTTCTTGTCACAGGCCTACTTTTATAATCATTCTCACACTCTAAATCTTGGAGGAACTGAATATTAACTCATTTTATTTTCTAATCACTGGCTCACTTAACATGAAAAAGTAAATGACATTCTAGCTTATTTCTTCTATTTGTCACATGATGTATTCACTAAAACTACACTAGAAAAAGGCCTCAGGTAACACAGTGTGCAAGCATGAAGGATTCACAAGATGTGTAGGCTAAGTTCATCAGAAACCAACACCATTTGGAAGCCTTCCCAGCCTTCTTCATCACAGCAGTGAAGACTTGGGGATTTGGGGACATCACTGTGGCACACAAAATGCTAATGAGACATGCTATTGATGACTATTCTTTGAAGAGATAATCTGTGCTTTAATTCTACTTACCCCAAGAAAGATTCTGTGAATAGTAGAATCCTAAAGACTCCTGGTGTGGGACTGTAGGATCTGCACTAGATTGCAAATTGCAAGGTCTGCTCATCAAACCCACCAACTAGTCCTCAGAAACCCTACATAGGGTCAGAACCAACTCAACAGCACTTAACAACAACAAAGACTATGTAAGAGCTGGTAACATTTTGGGGATCTAGTTACATGCTTGCATGTTCATGACATATTTGAATGTCTATGACAGATTTACATGTTAATAGTCTATGATTGATGTGTACATTTACACATTCTGATAGATTTACATGCTATGCTCTATTTGTATGTCTATATGCTGGGATAGGTTACATGTTTACACAATTTTACCATATTTGTTTACATGTTTATGACAGATTTACATGTTATGATAGAGCCTCAAGTTTACAACATTTTAGAGAGTAAATGTTTATGCATGGTGACAGATTTATATGTTGTAATAGGTTTACATGTTTGCATGTTTGTTATAGATCGTTGTTTGATGTTGCTGTTAAGTGTTGTCAAGTTGATTCTGACTGATAGTGACTCTGCATAGGGTTTCTGAGGAGGAGCTGTGGGTTTGAACTGTCAACTGCATGGTTCACCGTCCAGTGCTGATAATTGGTGAAACAAACCTCAACTTTGAACAACTTGATAGCTGAAATGCAGTCATTTATAAGCGTGTACTGCTCTACAATTTCTGAAGGACTTTTGAATCTGTTTTCTCAGGTTGGATCCTCTGGAAGGCATATTCTGAGAAAGATAAAATCATGCAGGAAAAATATTGCAGTCTACTCTTGGGAAAGGAAAGGGGAGAACCAGAATTGGGCAGAAAGAGTAGATGAACTATTGATGCAGTCCCAACAGAGACCACAACAACCTCTATGGTGAGCCCTGAAACCAAGGTGACCATAAGAGATGTCCTGACTTGAGATGAGGTGGCTACTGACTAGTCATTGCACATGGGCTGCCCCAGGAAAGACCCTGACTTGAGGGGGAAATCACTTTATCTGAGGCCATTCCAAGAGCCTTTACATACATGTTATCGTCTTCCCACTTTATGTTCGCTCGAGTCATTGGCCATTGAGGGATGATGGAAGAATCCCTGGAGGATCCTTGCTCCCAGGGAACTGATTTCTGCTGTCCAAGGATCTCTTATCCCCAAACTCTTGTTGCAGACACTGAGAAAAGGATTGTGACATGGGATTGAGGCAGCTCTTCCCAGCCTCTTGGTCATCAAGCCTTGATTTCTTTGGATTGTACTCATGTAGTTGGTAGTTGTTGTTTGTTTGTTTCTTTCTTTATTCACTTTCCTGGGTGAAATCTGCCTCCCACTGTGGAATGCTGAGGTTGCTGCTCATTTTGCTTTCTTGTTTTAACCTCTCAGCCTGGATCCCTTATTGTCATCCCTGTGGGTGTGTAGATTAATATCAGCCCATGATTGCTCAAAGGTTAGAGTTCCCGGGGCTTCCATTTTGTTCCAGTGGATCTGTATGTGTCAGAATTGACCCCAAAGGCACACAACAGTAACACCATGTAAGCCCTGGGGAGCGCATCCCTTGGTCCTCCCCACTCACTTGACTCTGATATAGTCATGCCTATCCACACGTCTTGGAGCGCTGGTGTGGTGCTGTACAATAAGCACTGTACTGCAGTGTTGGTTTGACATGTAAGGTTGGAGGTTCAAGTTCACCAGCTGCTTCTTGGAAACCCAATACAGGGTTGCAATGAGTCAGAATTAACTAGATGGCATTTAACAACAGCAACAATCAATAGATTCTAACAAAAACAGATGACCAGGACTCAACAAGACCACCAACAACAACAAATCAACAGGGCTGCTGGAGGTCCATTGCCCACCATTCCAAATTAAGTGAACCTCTTCTAGTAGGCACAGAGAATTCCATTCCCTAAGACTTGTTTCATTCTGGTTCAACTTCCATGATGATCAGGTTAGGATGGGATGAGACCAATCCCAGCCCATAATACAAACTTCCATTCTTCTTATCCAAAGTTCAACAGTTTTGAAAAAATAAATACATCTTAGATGGTTTTATGGAGTTCCATTGTGATGCTGCAGGATAAGCACTGGACTGCTAACCACAAGGTTTGTGATTCAAACCCATAAGTCAACACTTGGAAACCCTATACAAGGTCGTTGAGTTAGAAGTGACTCAACAGCCCTTAACAATTCAAACAGCAAAGCTTGTTTTATGGTTTTATTTGGACTTTTTTTTTTACTTTCACTGCATAGATATGGTTGTTTGGGTTCACTTGCCCATATTTATAGCTGTGTTTTGGGAAGAGAATTTGCTGATACCCCTACTTGGCCACAATTCTGCTTGTAGGGACTTCATCTAGAATCTCTGATGTTTCTACCCTATATCTTTCAAGGAAATTAAGTGAAAACCAGCTCTGGTTGTTTAAAAAATGGAGAATCCTGGTAAACAAACCTAAAATCTGGGTTTGGTTTATGAATCATCATTTCAAACTTGTATTACTTTGCTGGTTTCATAACTTACAGAACATTTTGTGTGAAAGATTTTACTCTCTTTAAAATATCTGTATTTCTGTGAAGGTCGATTCTCAACTAAAGAAGTCAAGGAAAACCAAAAGGAAACACTACAATGAGGTTAAGTTTCTTCTTCCTTCAGTTCGTATGCATTGTTGACTTGGAGCTCTATTTCTGTCTGAAAATCCTGCCACTGTAGCAATACTGAGCCTGAGAAAAGATAATGAACATGGGAATGGCACCAGATGCCAACTTCAGGCCAAAGGTCATATTTGAGGATCCATTTGCAAGGATAATTCATAAGAATGCTTAATGATGGAAGCAAAGATTAGACCAATTTTACTGAGAAGGAAGTGGAAGTCATCCTGAAAAACAATCAAAATGATAGCACAAATCAATTTTCTGGAACTATCAGAAGTAGAGTTTTGAAGTTGTTTTGAGACTTAAAAAAGGTTACAGCTGGTAGGCAGGCAGCTGCCTGACAGAAGAATGTGGGCCACCTGCCTATCACATCAGCTCTCCAACTCTCTATCAGTTGTTTTGGCAACAGCTGGGAGGCAGGACGGACTAGAGCAGATTAAAACAGGAATGACCTTTCTGAAAAACTACATCTTCATTTGCCAGGGCTTGCAAAAGTAAAATGGGTAAGATCTGAAAGCATGTAGTATGTGTCTTGTTTTTCTTCTAGCAAATGAAGCACAAATACGTATTTGGATATTATGAGAAAACTTTCTTTCCTTCTTGGATTGTCCCAGGTACTCTTGAAAGTCAACCAGAGGTTCTTTTGCTTTGCTGGGCAGGTCAACACGTGCAAAGGGTGGATTTATAATGGTCCTGATGAAAAGAGTGCTTCTATTCTGAAGCTAAACAAGACTCTCCCTCCAAATAATAATCAGAAAGAGGTCAGGACCCTTCCTGCCTGCCCTTTGATGATCTGTAGAAGAGGAGTCTTCAGAGAACCCATCCTCCACGACTGGGGGTTCAGTTGGATTCTCAGTCGTTAGAAAAGTGAATACATGTGTGGCTCCTGGGTCCCAACATGTGTCCACTGTTGAAAGAAAAACTAGTTTTTGTTGGCATTTTCATATTTTGTTGTTGTGGTTAAGTGCTATCAAATTGAATCCAACTCATAGCTACCCTACATAGTGTTTCTGAGGAGTAACTAGTGGTTGAACCACCAACCTTGTGGTTCAAACCGATCTTTCAGGACAGTGCTTAACCTAAAATGGCATACCACTTGATAAACGTCCAGGCATGAGGACAGGAAGTTGTGATAGTAAAAAAAAACACTCCTTTACTGTTTGTACATTTCTTATCTTCTCTTCCAGATATCAACTCCTTTCCATAAATTCATAATTTCAGATTGAGTTTTAGCCCTCAGCCTCCACAACTCTGCTTACAAATGAACAATATTCCTTGTGCGTGTTGTTGGAAAGACTAACAATAGCCACGTTTTCAAGGCTAATGCTGAAAGACACAGTTGATTTTCATAGGACAGTGTGTGTATCTCTGTGTATGTGTGAAGAGACATGGGCAAGATTGTTCAGTGAATAAGGCAAACATCTTGTAAAATCTAAATGAACCTTGAAAATGTATCTTGGACTAGCCAGAATGGGCAGTTTTTCCGTCAGTGTTAAAACAATTACTACTTGTTGTTGTTGTTCAACATCAGATGAAGTAAATGATGCTTACAGGAACCCAAACTAGCAAACAACGGATCTTTAAACATCAGATCATATTCACACAATAGAGGTACACAAGATTAAAATCTGAATAGGAAGAAAGAGATCCATGCCTCCCATTTCTTCTTCAACTCAAGGCATATATTCATTAAACTAGCAACAAAGCCAGAACTATTTAAGTTAGCACTTTCTCTCACTTTAATTGGCTGATAAACACTTACTGATTAATTGCATGATTTGAATACATATGTTGTATCTTCAAAGATATATGTGTAATAAGGACACACAGATACACACTTAGAAGAAACATTCTTGATATATATTATTTTACACCTTCTGCTGAAGTTATTTTTTTCCAGTGAAATATGCTCATTCGACTGTCTGGCAGGAACTTCCTAAACATTCCTCCCCACCCAATTAAACTTACTCCTCTAAAATCCTCCCCTAACAAAATAGATCCAATAGTTTTGAGAGACAAAAGACTTTCTAGAGTCAGTTAAGCATGTCTACCATATCCCTTGAGACATCCCAATTATTTGAAAGGTTTACTTTATACAAGACATATAATTGAATATACATACTTGAGGGATCTTCAGAAAGTTTATAGAAAATGAGTTTTACAAAAAAGCTTGGATTTCAAAACTTGTTTGCTCCCAAATAAACTCATACTAACTGGTTATGAGATGTCTAAACAGGATCTAGTTTGAGACACTAAGAAGGGTAAACACATCACTTTGCAAAGACTCCCTATAAGAACAACATGAGTGTTCTGAATTTATGGTGAAGCTTGGGGCGAAGAATGGTGAAGTCACTGATGCTTTACAAAAAGTTTCTAGGGACAACACCACAAAGAAGTCAGTAGTTTACAAATGGAGAACTCATTATAAGAAGAGATGAGATGGTGTTGAACATGAAGCCCAAAGAGACAGACCATCCACATCAATATGCTATGAAACATTAATCTTGCCTGTGCCCTAATTAAAGAGGACCGATGATTATTGGCAGAAACAAGAGCTGGAACCATAGATATCTCAACTGATTGTGCTTATACAATTCTGACAGAAAAATTCAAGTTAAGCAAATTTTTTGCACCATAGGAGCCAGAGTTGTTGTGCCCAGCTCAGCTGTAGGCAAGAGCAGAGTTTCAGTGGAAATTTTAAACAAGTAAGATCAATACCCCAAAGCAATTTTTGGAAGAATTGTAATAGAAGATGAAATGTGACTTTACTGGTATGATCCTGAGTGCACAATCAAAGTAAAGGATACCAAGAGGTAAAAGTGGTCCAGTCAAAATGAAAGCAGACCAGTCAAGAGCAAATGTCATGGCAACAGGTATTGGGGGATGCTCAAGGCTTGTGGACTTTCTGGAGAGCCAAAGAACAACATCTGCTTATTATGAAAGTGTTTTGAGAAAATTCATCAACACCTTAGAAAAATGCCTGGGTGAGGTTGACCAGAGTCTTTCTCCACCATGACAATGCTCTTCTCATTTCATCAACCGGGGCATTCTGGTGAGAGCTTTTATGTAAAATCATTAGGCATCTACTTTATAGTCCTGTTTAGCTCTTTTTAAAAAAAATCTTATTTTTATTTCCTAATCTTAAATATCCTCGGAAACCCTGTACAGGGTCGCTATGGGTCGGAACCGACTCGACGGCACTTAACAACAACAACAACACAATCTTAAATAGGAGGAGCTCTGGTAGCATTGTTGTTGTTGTTGTTAAGTGCCATCGAGTCGGTTCTGACCCATAGTGACCCTGTACAGGGTTTCCAAGGGTGTATATCTTTATGGGAGTAGAAAGCCTCATCTTTCTCCCGCGGAGCAGCTGGTAGTTTTGAACCGCTGACCTTAAGGTTCGCAGCCCTATTCGTAACCACTACGCTACCAGAGTTAGCGTAGCATAGTGGTTACGAATAGGGCTGCCAAATGCAAGGTCAGCAGTTTGAAACTACCAGCAGTGCCATGGGATAAAGAGGAGGCTTTCTGCTCCCATAATGATTTACAGCCTCAGAAACCCTGTACAGGGTCACCCTGCGTCTGAACCAACTCCACGGCACACAACAACAACAGCAATCTTAAATAGGAGTCCTGGTGTGGCACTGTGGGTTAATACGTCAGACTGCAAGTCATTTGAACTGCAAGGTCAATGGTTCAAGTTTACCAGCTGCTCACTTGGAAACCTGATACAGGGCTGCTATGGGTCGGAATCCACTTGACGGCACTTAACAACAACAACTATTTTAAATAGGAGTCCTGGTGTGGCATTGTTGGTTAATGTGCTGGATTGCAAATTCCACTTGAATCACAAGGCCAGTGGTTCAAGCTCACCAGCTGTTCCTCAGAAACTTTATACAGGGTCACTATGGGTCAGAACCTGACTCTATAGCACTTAACAGCA
>NW_006408541.1:5786870-5803282 GCF_000296735.1 Chrysochloris asiatica | reverse complement strand
GACCCTGTACAGGGTTTCCAAGGGTATAAATCTTTATGGGAGTAGAAAGCCTCATCTTTCTCCCACGGAGCAGCTGGTAGTTTTGAACCGCTGACCTTAAGGTTCGCAGCCCTATTCGTAACCACTACGCTACCAGAGTTAGTAGCGTAGTGGTTACGAATAGGGCTGCCAAATGCAAGGTCAGCAGTTCGAAACTACCAGCAGTGCCATGGTAGAAAGAGGAGGCTTTCTGCTCCCATAATGATTTACAGCCTCGGAAACCCTGTACAGGGTCACCCTGCGTCTGAACCAACTCCACGGCACAAAACAACAGCAATCTTAAATAGGAGTCCTGGTGTGGCACTGTGGGTTAATACGTCAGACTGCAAGTCATTTGAACTGCAAGGTCGATGGTTCAAGTTTACCAGCTGCTCATTTGGAAACCTGATACAGGGCTGCTATGGGTCGGAATCCACTTGACGGCACTTAACAACAACAACAATTTTAAATAGGAGTCCTGGTGTGGCACTGTGGGTTAATACGTCAGACTGCAAGTCATTTGAACTGCAAGGTCGATGGTTCAAGTTTACCAGCTGCTCATTTGGAAACCTGATACAGGGCTGCTATGGGTCGGAATCCACTTGACGGCACTTAACAACAACAACAATTTTAAATAGGAGTCCTGGTGTGGCACTGTGGGTTAATACGTCAGACTGCAAGTCATTTGAACTGCAAGGTCGATGGTTCAAGTTTACCAGCTGCTCATTTGGAAACCTGATACAGGGCTGCTATGGGTCGGAATCCACTTGACGGCACTTAACAACAACAACAATTTTAAATAGGAGTCCTGGTGTGGCACTGTGGGTTAATACGTCAGACTGCAAGTCATTTGAACTGCAAGGTCGATGGTTCAAGTTTACCAGCTGCTCATTTGGAAACCTGATACAGGGCTGCTATGGGTCGGAATCCACTTGACGGCACTTAACAACAACAACAATTTTAAATAGGAGTCCTGGTGTGGCACTGTGGGTTAATACGTCAGACTGCAAGTCATTTGAACTGCAAGGTCGATGGTTCAAGTTTACCAGCTGCTCATTTGGAAACCTGATACAGGGCTGCTATGGGTCGGAATCCACTTGACGGCACTTAACAACAACAACAATTTTAAATAGGAGTCCTGGTGTGGCACTGTGGGTTAATACGTCAGACTGCAAGTCATTTGAACTGCAAGGTCGATGGTTCAAGTTTACCAGCTGCTCATTTGGAAACCTGATACAGGGCTGCTATGGGTCGGAATCCACTTGACGGCACTTAACAACAACAACAATTTTAAATAGGAGTCCTGGTGTGGCACTGTGGGTTAATACGTCAGACTGCAAGTCATTTGAACTGCAAGGTCGATGGTTCAAGTTTACCAGCTGCTCATTTGGAAACCTGATACAGGGCTGCTATGGGTCGGAATCCACTTGACGGCACTTAACAACAACAACAATTTTAAATAGGAGTCCTGGTGTGGCACTGTGGGTTAATACGTCAGACTGCAAGTCATTTGAACTGCAAGGTCGATGGTTCAAGTTTACCAGCTGCTCATTTGGAAACCTGATACAGGGCTGCTATGGGTCGGAATCCACTTGACGGCACTTAACAACAACAACAATTTTAAATAGGAGTCCTGGTGTGGCACTGTGGGTTAATACGTCAGACTGCAAGTCATTTGAACTGCAAGGTCGATGGTTCAAGTTTACCAGCTGCTCATTTGGAAACCTGATACAGGGCTGCTATGGGTCGGAATCCACTTGACGGCACTTAACAACAACAACAATTTTAAATAGGAGTCCTGGTGTGGCACTGTGGGTTAATACGTCAGACTGCAAGTCATTTGAACTGCAAGGTCGATGGTTCAAGTTTACCAGCTGCTCATTTGGAAACCTGATACAGGGCTGCTATGGGTCGGAATCCACTTGACGGCACTTAACAACAACAACAATTTTAAATAGGAGTCCTGGTGTGGCACTGTGGGTTAATACGTCAGACTGCAAGTCATTTGAACTGCAAGGTCGATGGTTCAAGTTTACCAGCTGCTCATTTGGAAACCTGATACAGGGCTGCTATGGGTCGGAATCCACTTGACGGCACTTAACAACAACAACAATTTTAAATAGGAGTCCTGGTGTGGCACTGTGGGTTAATACGTCAGACTGCAAGTCATTTGAACTGCAAGGTCGATGGTTCAAGTTTACCAGCTGCTCATTTGGAAACCTGATACAGGGCTGCTATGGGTCGGAATCCACTTGACGGCACTTAACAACAACAACAATTTTAAATAGGAGTCCTGGTGTGGCACTGTGGGTTAATACGTCAGACTGCAAGTCATTTGAACTGCAAGGTCGATGGTTCAAGTTTACCAGCTGCTCATTTGGAAACCTGATACAGGGCTGCTATGGGTCGGAATCCACTTGACGGCACTTAACAACAACAACAATTTTAAATAGGAGTCCTGGTGTGGCACTGTGGGTTAATACGTCAGACTGCAAGTCATTTGAACTGCAAGGTCGATGGTTCAAGTTTACCAGCTGCTCATTTGGAAACCTGATACAGGGCTGCTATGGGTCGGAATCCACTTGACGGCACTTAACAACAACAACAATTTTAAATAGGAGTCCTGGTGTGGCACTGTGGGTTAATACGTCAGACTGCAAGTCATTTGAACTGCAAGGTCGATGGTTCAAGTTTACCAGCTGCTCATTTGGAAACCTGATACAGGGCTGCTATGGGTCGGAATCCACTTGACGGCACTTAACAACAACAACAATTTTAAATAGGAGTCCTGGTGTGGCACTGTGGGTTAATACGTCAGACTGCAAGTCATTTGAACTGCAAGGTCGATGGTTCAAGTTTACCAGCTGCTCATTTGGAAACCTGATACAGGGCTGCTATGGGTCGGAATCCACTTGACGGCACTTAACAACAACAACAATTTTAAATAGGAGTCCTGGTGTGGCACTGTGGGTTAATACGTCAGACTGCAAGTCATTTGAACTGCAAGGTCGATGGTTCAAGTTTACCAGCTGCTCATTTGGAAACCTGATACAGGGCTGCTATGGGTCGGAATCCACTTGACGGCACTTAACAACAACAACAATTTTAAATAGGAGTCCTGGTGTGGCACTGTGGGTTAATACGTCAGACTGCAAGTCATTTGAACTGCAAGGTCGATGGTTCAAGTTTACCAGCTGCTCATTTGGAAACCTGATACAGGGCTGCTATGGGTCGGAATCCACTTGACGGCACTTAACAACAACAACAATTTTAAATAGGAGTCCTGGTGTGGCACTGTGGGTTAATACGTCAGACTGCAAGTCATTTGAACTGCAAGGTCGATGGTTCAAGTTTACCAGCTGCTCATTTGGAAACCTGATACAGGGCTGCTATGGGTCGGAATCCACTTGACGGCACTTAACAACAACAACAATTTTAAATAGGAGTCCTGGTGTGGCACTGTGGGTTAATACGTCAGACTGCAAGTCATTTGAACTGCAAGGTCGATGGTTCAAGTTTACCAGCTGCTCATTTGGAAACCTGATACAGGGCTGCTATGGGTCGGAATCCACTTGACGGCACTTAACAACAACAACAATTTTAAATAGGAGTCCTGGTGTGGCACTGTGGGTTAATACGTCAGACTGCAAGTCATTTGAACTGCAAGGTCGATGGTTCAAGTTTACCAGCTGCTCATTTGGAAACCTGATACAGGGCTGCTATGGGTCGGAATCCACTTGACGGCACTTAACAACAACAACAATTTTAAATAGGAGTCCTGGTGTGGCACTGTGGGTTAATACGTCAGACTGCAAGTCATTTGAACTGCAAGGTCGATGGTTCAAGTTTACCAGCTGCTCATTTGGAAACCTGATACAGGGCTGCTATGGGTCGGAATCCACTTGACGGCACTTAACAACAACAACAATTTTAAATAGGAGTCCTGGTGTGGCACTGTGGGTTAATACGTCAGACTGCAAGTCATTTGAACTGCAAGGTCGATGGTTCAAGTTTACCAGCTGCTCATTTGGAAACCTGATACAGGGCTGCTATGGGTCGGAATCCACTTGACGGCACTTAACAACAACAACAATTTTAAATAGGAGTCCTGGTGTGGCACTGTGGGTTAATACGTCAGACTGCAAGTCATTTGAACTGCAAGGTCGATGGTTCAAGTTTACCAGCTGCTCATTTGGAAACCTGATACAGGGCTGCTATGGGTCGGAATCCACTTGACGGCACTTAACAACAACAACAATTTTAAATAGGAGTCCTGGTGTGGCACTGTGGGTTAATACGTCAGACTGCAAGTCATTTGAACTGCAAGGTCGATGGTTCAAGTTTACCAGCTGCTCATTTGGAAACCTGATACAGGGCTGCTATGGGTCGGAATCCACTTGACGGCACTTAACAACAACAACAATTTTAAATAGGAGTCCTGGTGTGGCACTGTGGGTTAATACGTCAGACTGCAAGTCATTTGAACTGCAAGGTCGATGGTTCAAGTTTACCAGCTGCTCATTTGGAAACCTGATACAGGGCTGCTATGGGTCGGAATCCACTTGACGGCACTTAACAACAACAACAATTTTAAATAGGAGTCCTGGTGTGGCACTGTGGGTTAATACGTCAGACTGCAAGTCATTTGAACTGCAAGGTCGATGGTTCAAGTTTACCAGCTGCTCATTTGGAAACCTGATACAGGGCTGCTATGGGTCGGAATCCACTTGACGGCACTTAACAACAACAACAATTTTAAATAGGAGTCCTGGTGTGGCACTGTGGGTTAATACGTCAGACTGCAAGTCATTTGAACTGCAAGGTCGATGGTTCAAGTTTACCAGCTGCTCATTTGGAAACCTGATACAGGGCTGCTATGGGTCGGAATCCACTTGACGGCACTTAACAACAACAACAATTTTAAATAGGAGTCCTGGTGTGGCACTGTGGGTTAATACGTCAGACTGCAAGTCATTTGAACTGCAAGGTCGATGGTTCAAGTTTACCAGCTGCTCATTTGGAAACCTGATACAGGGCTGCTATGGGTCGGAATCCACTTGACGGCACTTAACAACAACAACAATTTTAAATAGGAGTCCTGGTGTGGCACTGTGGGTTAATACGTCAGACTGCAAGTCATTTGAACTGCAAGGTCGATGGTTCAAGTTTACCAGCTGCTCATTTGGAAACCTGATACAGGGCTGCTATGGGTCGGAATCCACTTGACGGCACTTAACAACAACAACAATTTTAAATAGGAGTCCTGGTGTGGCACTGTGGGTTAATACGTCAGACTGCAAGTCATTTGAACTGCAAGGTCGATGGTTCAAGTTTACCAGCTGCTCATTTGGAAACCTGATACAGGGCTGCTATGGGTCGGAATCCACTTGACGGCACTTAACAACAACAACAATTTTAAATAGGAGTCCTGGTGTGGCACTGTGGGTTAATACGTCAGACTGCAAGTCATTTGAACTGCAAGGTCGATGGTTCAAGTTTACCAGCTGCTCATTTGGAAACCTGATACAGGGCTGCTATGGGTCGGAATCCACTTGACGGCACTTAACAACAACAACAATTTTAAATAGGAGTCCTGGTGTGGCACTGTGGGTTAATACGTCAGACTGCAAGTCATTTGAACTGCAAGGTCGATGGTTCAAGTTTACCAGCTGCTCATTTGGAAACCTGATACAGGGCTGCTATGGGTCGGAATCCACTTGACGGCACTTAACAACAACAACAATTTTAAATAGGAGTCCTGGTGTGGCACTGTGGGTTAATACGTCAGACTGCAAGTCATTTGAACTGCAAGGTCGATGGTTCAAGTTTACCAGCTGCTCATTTGGAAACCTGATACAGGGCTGCTATGGGTCGGAATCCACTTGACGGCACTTAACAACAACAACAATTTTAAATAGGAGTCCTGGTGTGGCACTGTGGGTTAATACGTCAGACTGCAAGTCATTTGAACTGCAAGGTCGATGGTTCAAGTTTACCAGCTGCTCATTTGGAAACCTGATACAGGGCTGCTATGGGTCGGAATCCACTTGACGGCACTTAACAACAACAACAATTTTAAATAGGAGTCCTGGTGTGGCACTGTGGGTTAATACGTCAGACTGCAAGTCATTTGAACTGCAAGGTCGATGGTTCAAGTTTACCAGCTGCTCATTTGGAAACCTGATACAGGGCTGCTATGGGTCGGAATCCACTTGACGGCACTTAACAACAACAACAATTTTAAATAGGAGTCCTGGTGTGGCATTGTTGGTTAATGTGCTGGATTGCAAAGTCCACTTGAACCACAAGGCCAGTGGTTCAAGCTCACCAGCTGTTCCTCAGAAACTTTATACAGGGTCACTATGGGTCAGAACCTGACTCTATAGCACTTAACAGCAACAACAATCTTAAATACACACGCTACGGTCAGCTTTTTTTTTAAGTTTTTACTGTGAATTGAGTGATAGTTTACATGGGGGAACATCAGTTTTACACTCATCCTATTCTATTTCATTTCATTGCAATGATTACAATCCCCTGCATGCATCATCATTCAAAAGTATTTTCTTCTATTTCCTCTATTTTTTTTTGTGTGTATTTTTTTTTATGTACACTAAAACACTCAGGCATATGCAATCATTCAAATCTAAGGGCACACCCTGCAAGCCTGCCCTCTGCCTGCAGCACACAGCCCCTCTCCCTCCACAAATCTAGAGTCATCAGGTCAGCTGAATTTTGACAAGGATGCTAAATCCATTTAATGGAGGAAAAAAGAGTTTCTTCAATAAATGGTGCTGACAAAATAAATAAATGAGATCCCATGAAAATGGAAGACTTTTGTTCATCAAAAGACTTTTAAAAAAAAACTGAAAATACAAGTTACCACCTAGAAGAATATCTTTAGAAACCGTATGAAGAGGCTTCAAAAAAAGTTTTGGAAAAATGGAATGAAAAGATAATGGGATGGCATTTTGCCACAAACTTTTTGAAGACCCCTTCATATATTTGACAAGAGTCTAATACCCAAATATATATATATATAAGACTTCATCTAGTTAAGAACAGAATATGAATAAATGGAGACTGAAGACATTACACTAAGTGAAATAAGTCTTTCAAAAAAGAACAAATATTATATGGCTTCCTCACTTACAGAAAAAGCAAATACAGAGAGAACAGTGTTCCTAAGTGGTTTCTAGGGGTGACACTGTCTGTGTGGACTATGTTATGCTGATTGACCTTAGTGTTCTCTGAGACTAGAGTCCTGAGCCCCAAGGCCCAGTGACTCATTTCTTCAGGTGTCTGACTATGCCAAAGAATTGATGCACTTGAGGTGTTGTAGGAGAGTATTAAAAGTACCATGGGCTGCCAAAAGAACAAGCCAATAAATGTTGGAATACGTACAGCCAGGATGGCCAGGTTTTGCCTCTCATACTTCGGACATATTATCGGGAGGGACCAGTTCCTGGAGAAGGATATCATATTTGGTAAAGTGGAGGGTCAGAGAAAAAGAGGAAGACCCTCCTCCCACAATGAGATGAATTGGCACAATCTGCTCAAACATAGCAAGAATCGTAAGGTGTAGAAACCAGACAATGTTTCTTTCTGTTGTGCTATGAATCTGTACCAACTCACTCAATGGCACCTAACAACAACAATAAAAAGATGTTTTTAGAACTTTGTCACCTGTATGTTTCAACACGTTCATAGACATGAATATCCATGCACAAATAGCCCCTGTCAAACCTATATATATATATAGGTATGCTCCCCTCCTCTCTTCCTACCTGTTCAGCCTGTAGGTCTATGCATGTATCTACTGCAGTGTGTGTGTGTAATATATTTACTTTTGTTGCTTTTGACTCTTCTATTCCTCCCAGTGTCTTCCTCTGCCTCCATCAGTTTTTGCTAACCTTCCTCTTATTGTATGTTTCCTTCCTCTTTATTCAGGTTAAAATGTGTCTACCCTCCAGCCAGTGACTTACCGTCTCTGATGACCATCAAACAATGTTTCTTTTAGTAAGAAATCAAGACAAGATTTTCACATCCCACTATTTTTGAGTTAGAAGAGCTATTACATTTTCTTTTTGATGAAGTAACTGCATTTGCCCCTTACAATCCAGAATTTATGATTATCCTTGTGGTTAATTGATATCTACTTAATTTAGACTCATGGCAACCCCACATGTGTAGAGTAGAACTGCTCCACATAATTTTCAAGGCTGACCTTTAAGAAGCAGATCACCAGACCTGTGTCCCAACATACTTCTGAGTTGGTTCAAGTTACTCACCTTTGGAGGAGTAGTTTGTTTTTTGTTTACACCATTCAGGGAATAATCTCACTTTCAAAAAAACAGAATCTATGTTGTTTCCTCATTACAAACAACTCTTGGACAATTGTAAGAAAATAGCAGTCAGACAAAGAGGAAAAATATACCTCCTAGAACTTGATTTCAATAATTTTCCTGAATTTTCTATACTATGATTTACATTTTTAGCCAGTCTTGAATGTTGGATATTTTATTTTTTTATAATTGCTATTGGTGGTGACTATCGACAAAAGTGTTGGAAATCACTCTGGGTTGAATCAGTTTCTATCAGTAACTATTTTCTCCATAAATATTTCTGCAAATGGAGTCAGAGTCAAAGGATATACAAACGCTTACAGCTTTTGAAATGAAAGTGTCAATTTGTTCTCAATTAAGACTGTATGAATTTTAGCCACAACTAGAAGTAGATGCAAGTGCTTATTTCTTTATGCATTCAGAAAAACTAGGGGAAAAGCTTTGATATCACCCGTTTTCTCTCACCAAGTCAAGAAACACCATTGTTTGGTATATATATATATATATTCCTGGTGAGATTGAACATTTTTCACCTTATTAAAAATTTAATATATTTCTTGGTCTGTGAATTGACAGTTCATTGATTCCAACCCCTTAAAATATGTGGATGTCCATCATTTTCCTACTGATTTTTAATAAAGCTTCATATATTAAATGTGTTCACACATCCTCTATGTGATATGTTGCTGATAAAACTTCAAATGATGAGCATCATTATTTATTGAACTCAGCACAATGGTAAGCCCTTTATGAACCATTTCTTTTTCCTATTCTAATAACATGAAATGACATATTGCATTAGGCAAATCTGCTGCACAAGACTTCTGTAAAATGTTCGAGAACAAAGATATCAGTTTGAGGACTAACGTTAGCCTCACCAAAGCTATGGTATTTTCAATAATATCATATGTGTGTGAAAGTTGGACACTGAATAAGGAAGACCATAGAATTAATGCTTCTGAGTTATGGTCTTGGAGAATGCTGGCAATATCATGGGCTTCTAGAAGAACAAACAAATCCGTGTTGGAAGAAGTAGAGTCACAATGATTCTTAGAAGCCAGGATGTTGAGACTTCGGCTCTCATACTTCAGACATGTTATCAGGAGGGACCAGTTCCTAGAGAAGAACATCAAGCTTGATTTAAGTGGAGGGTCAGGAAAACACCAGAAAATATCCAAAAAGATGGTTTGGCACACAGGGAGAAGCAATGGGCTCAAGTGTAACAATTGTGAGGATGGCACAACACTGGGTAGTGTTACATTCTGCCGTTCATAGGGTCGCTATGAGTTGGAACTGACTCCACAACATCTAACAGCAACAATAATAGCATGACATATTATGATGCTCATTTAATAAAGGACGATATGGCAACTTAGAGATATGAAGCTGTTCAAGATGACATACAGTACATTGTAGAGCTGGAATGTAAAGTCAGATTGGCTTGAGTCTACACCCATGTCTAACCATGATGTTAAGTTGCCTTTGATTATTAATTCTTCTTTATCACTGAAGGTCAAGGGTCAGCAAAGTATATTCCATGAGCCTAACGTGGTCCTGTAACTGATTTTGTAAATAAAGTTTTGTTGGAACATGGCCACACCATTCCATTTGTATAGTGTCTATTGGTACTTTTGTGAAATACTGGTGGGGCACTATAGGGTAAGTACTGGACTCATAACTCCAAGGTGATCACCAGATGCTCCTTGGAAACCCATACAACAACATAATTAACAAATATTAACAACAATTGATGCTTTCACACTATAAGAACAGAGTTGAATAATTGCAAAAAATACAACCATTCAAGACATTTGCTCCAAGATATTTAGTATTCTTGGAGTGAAACTGCAAGATATTTACCACTTGACACTTTACAGAGAAGTTTGCTGACCCTTGCAGTTGCTTCCCACCCCTCTCAAAAATTGTACAGACATTGGATCCCCTGGTTCTAGACTTCATATCTTCATATGGAATTAATCTCTCAAAAGTATTATCTAGAATAAAATAAATTACTAGCATGGTTTTATTTTAGCTTTACACTGTGCAAGACTGCGATTCATTGCTTTACTGAGACTTTAATTCCCAAACTAGCCTTTTTAAAATTTTTAAAATATCCTATTACCAGCCCCTCTTATTTTAGTGACAGCATTTTCTTGAACACAATTAAGAATAACATTTAGTTTTTTAAAGAAGTTATTTTGAATAAAGTCAGTTTCATCTGTGTGTGTGTGTGTTCTTTTTTTTGTCTTTCATTTAATCTGGTGCTCATCTTTAGAAATGATGTTGAACATACATAATTTTTGGAGGCCACTGGAGAGCACTCTTAATGGAACATAGGTTTCTCTTGAAAATGCTCTTGAAAATTCAAATTTGTCTCCAACCTGCCTTCTGTTTCCTCCCCACACAGTTCAGTTCAGGTGTCCTGCCAATTAGCATGGGGTGAGAGGGAGGGGAAATGTGGAAGAATTCAGCTGTAAGCAGCACATTTTTATTCCACTTCTGTTCAATCCTGTGGATTCCCCTCCAAGTGGACATCTCTGACCCTACCTGTTGTCAGTAAGAAAAGGACTGTTTCCTATGCATGTGTGTCTGTCTGTGTGTGTACCCATGGGATGGAGGAAGGTAGTGGCCTTGTCAACTGTGACTCATAGTGACCCCACAAGACTCAGTAGAACTGTCTCATAGGGTTTCCTAGACTTTTTATTGTGTGGAGCCATTGGTATTTTCATAGCTCCAACATTTCAGTAAAAAAGCTTAGCACTTAACCATTGCATCTCTGGTACTCCTTATGGTAGTGTTAGTGGTGATATGCCATGGAATAGGTTCCAACTCATAGCGACCCTGTATAGGGTTTTTGAGACTGTAAACCTTTACAGGAGCAAAAAACCTCATCTTTCTCTTGTGGAGCAGCTGGTAGTTTCAAACTGCTGACCTTGCAGTTAGCAGCCCAGCTCTTAATCACTACAGTACCAGAGCTCCCTGATACTCCTTATGGTTAGTGATAATTATACTCAAAATGCTTCTAGCCCTTCCTCTCTCTGATGTGGGTGAAATTTCTTTGCTTGGTCACTGCCATGTCACTTTAAAGTGCTGTTCAGCTGAATAGATATGTTACTCCATTTGATCACAAAGGTATTTTGATGCATATTCATTGGTGTTTGTAGTATGGATATTCCTAGAAGTAAAGACAGATCAAACATATTCATTACTCAGGAACTAATTTCCCTCCAGGCTGCAGCCCCATGGAATTCTCCTTGTACTTCACTTACAGTGACTTAGAAACATGAGTCTTGTTATATATAACATCCCAGCCCCTCACACCTATCCCCTGGCAATTTTGTACATGTCATAGGGTCTATCCACCACTTGTCTTTCAGTTAGTCATCCTGTGGTGGCTTGCATGTTGCTATGATGCTGAAAGTTATTTTAAATATCAGCAGGGTACATCCACAATGAACAGGTTTCAACTGAGCTTCCTTCCAGACTAAGACAGACTAGGAAGAAGGAGAGGAAGACTACTTCAGATTGTCTAGTTACTGAAAAGCTTATGAATAGCAGTGGAACACTGTCAGATTGTCCCATAATATTGAATACTGAAACATGATGAAGAACACCAGAACGTTGTCAAATATAATGTCGGAAGGTGGGCTCCTTAGGTTGGAAGGCTCTCAAAATACGACTGGGGAAGAGTTGTCTTCTCAAAGTAGAGTTGACTATAATGACTCAAATGAAATAAAACTTTTGGGATCTTCATTTGCTGATGTGGCACATCTCAGAATGAGGAGAAACAGTTGTAAACATCCATTCAAAATCAGAACATGGAATGTATGAAGTATGAATCTAGGAAAATTGGAAGTTGTTAAAAATGAACTCGAATGTATAAAGATCATTATCCTAGGCATTAGTGAGCTGACATTGAACATGTTTTAGAGACCATCTCAGAAACAGATTTGATGCAATAGCCACTGTAACCAAAGACCAGAAGATCTGTGGAATGACATCAAGAACATGATTCAGGAAGAAAGCAAAAGGTCGTTAAGAAGACAAGAAAGAAGGAAAAAACCAAAATGGATGACAGAAGAGATTCTGAAACTTGCTCTCCAGCATAGAGATGCTAAAACAAATGGAAGAAATAAAGTAAAAGATCTAAACAGAAAAATTCAAAGAGCAGCTTGAGAAGACAAAGTCAAATATTATAATGAAATGTACAATGACCTGAAGTCAGAAAACCAAAATGGAAGAACACACTCGGCATTTGTGAAGCTGAAATAACTGAAGAATAAAATCAAGCCTCAACTTGAAATATTGAAGGATACAGACAGCATCAAAAGACAACGGAAAGAATACACAGAGTCACTGTACCAAAAAGGAATGGAGTATGTTCAACCATCTCAACAGATAACATATGATAACAAGTCAGTGGAACTGAAGGAAGGAATCCAAGCTACACTGAAGGTTCCAGGAATTGATGGAAGACAAATTGAAATCTTTCAACAAACTGATGCGACATTGGATTCACTCACGCATCTGTGCCAACAAATTTGGAATACTGCTTCCTGGCTAGGTCCACATTTGTGCCCTTTCCAGAGAGGGAAACCAACAGAATGCAGAAATCATCAAACAATATTATTGATATCGCATACAAATGAAATTTTGCTAAAGACATTTAAAAAATGGCTGCAACAGTACATGGACAGGGACCTGCCAGAGATTCAAGCCGGATTCAGACAAAGGATGTTATTGCTGATATCAGATGGATCTTGGCTGAAAGCAGAGAATACCAGAAACAGGTTTACCTGTGCTTTATTGACTATGCAAATTCTTTCTACTGTGTGGATCATGACAAGTTATGGACAACATTGTATAGATGAGTATTCCAGAAGACTTTATTGTGCTCATTAGGAACCTGTGCATAGACCAAAAGGCAGTCCTTTGAAAAGAACAAGGGGACACTGGTTTAAAACTCAGGAAAGGTGTGTGTCAGAGTTGCAGTCTTTCACCATACTTATTCAATCTGTATACTGAGTAAATAATCTGAGAAGTTGGATTATACGAAGAAGATTGTGGCATTAGGATTGGAGGAAAACTCATTAACAACCTGGGATATTCAGATGATAAAATCTTCCTTGATTAAATTGAAGAGGACTTACAATAGTTAATGATGAAGACCAAAGACCATAACTTTTGATATGGATTGCTCCTCAATGTAAAGAAAACAAAAATCCTCAACACTGGACCAATAAATAATATGATAAATGGATTGAAGTTGTCAAAACTTAATTTTCCTTGGATCTACTGTCAACACTCATGGAAAGAGCAGTCAAAAGAAAAAATTACATTAGGCAAATCTGATGCACAAGACCTTGGTAAACTGTTCAAGAGCAAAGGTTTCAGCTGAGTACTAAGGTGTGCCTGACTCAAGCCATGGTATTTTCAACATCTTCATATGCATTTAAAAGTTGGACAGTGAATAAGAAAGACCAGGGAAGAATTGATGCATTTGAGTTATGATTAATTAAAACTCAATTAATCATATTAAAAGTGAATATGGGCTGCTAGAAGAACAAAATATCTGTTTGGGAAGTACAGTCAGAGTGCTCCCAGGAAACCAGGGTGGTGAGACTTCATCTCTCATATTTTGGACATATTATCAGCAGGGCCCATTCTCTGGAGAAAGATATCATGGTTGGTAAAGTGGAGGGTAAGAGAAAAAGAAGAAGACCCCCAACAAGATGGATTGGCACAGCAGCAGCAGTTTAGCAATGATAGTGACAGTTTTTCCTTCTGTTGTGCATAAGGTTGCTAGGAGTTGGAACCAATTTGATGACACCTAACAACAACATATGATTTATATTTCATGTAAATCTATATTTTATGTAGGATCATTCCAAATATATCGGCCAATTTTGATGAAAATCTATTCTGTTTTTCAAGTACCTGCTGGAGCTTAGATAACTAGTAGATGATAGATAGATAGATAGATAGATAGATAGATAGATAGATAGATAGATAGATAGATTAGGTAGATAGATAGATAGATAGATAGATAGATAGATAGATAGATAGATAGAGAGAGAGAGAGAGAGAGAGAGAGAGATTAGATAGATAGAAGATAGATAGATAGCTAGATAGATAGATAGATAGATAGATAGATAGATAGATAGATAGGATGGTAGATAGACTTGTAGCTGTATATGTAAGCATAGATGTTAGATATAAATATATGTTTGTAAACTATCACATAATTCACAATAAAACATTATATGTATATATATATATGATCTATGTTTTTGTTGTTTTGAAGTACTGTTGAATCAGTTCTGTCTCATATCAATTTGGGTTCCCAAGGAGTGACTGGTGGCGTTAGAACTACTAACCTTACAATTAGCAATCCTTTGCTTTTCCTACATCGTGACGCCAGGACTCCATAAATATAGTTTATGGTGGTTGTGTGCTGATGAGTCAGTTACGACTCATAACACCCAATACAGTGTTTCCAAGGCTGTAAATCCATACAGGAGGAGAAAGCCACAGCTTTCTCCCATGGAGTGTCTGGTAGATTCGATCTGTTTGACCTTGTGGTTAGCAATCCAACTCGTAACCCAATAGGCTACTAGAGCTCCCAAATAACATATAAATTGTTGTTGTTAAGTGCCATTGAATTGGTGCTAACTCTTGCAAACCCTGTGTAGAGTTTCTGAGGGTTTAAATCCTCTTGGGAGCAGAAAACCTCATTTTTCTTCCGAGGATCTTGTGGTTCAATATCTAGTGCTTATCATATGGAGCCATAGTGTATAGATGTGATAGATATATGTTGTTGTTGTTCTTAAGTGCTGTTGAGTCAGTTCTGACCCATAGCAACCCTGTGTAGGGTTTTCAAGGAGGGGCTGGTGAGCTTGAACCACTGATCTTGCAGTTCAAACAACTTTGCTGTCCAACACATTAACCCACAGCACCACGCCAGGATGTGTGCATATACATATTAGTTATAGATGCCAGTATAGTTTCTGTATATTGTTGTTGTTGGGTGCCATTGAGTTGGTTTCAACTCATAGTGAGTGGTTCATGGCTTTAAACCACCGACCTTGTGGTTAGCAGTCCAGTGCTTATCCTACAGCACCTTACCAGGACTCCATAATATGTTGCTATTAAGTGCTATTGAGTCAGTTCTGACTCATAGCCACCCTATATGTTTCTGAGGAGTTAGACCTAGCAGTTCAAACTGACCTTGCAGTCTAGTGCTTTTCCTGTATATATAAATTCATAGGTAGGCTTAGATTTAGGGACAGAGACAGATATAACAAAGGAGGTTGTGTGGATGCAGTCAGAGCTGTTTGGAGTCTAGAAAAAAACTTATTTTTAGAAATAGAGTTTATAGCAGGGCAGAGACCTTAATAAGAGTTACTGCTCTGATTTTGAAGAATCATTTCCCAAATCAAAGAGTCTGCTGATGCTAAGCTTTTAGTGAGATCTTTCTAGAATCTTAGCTTTTAAATAAATCTACCATATGAGAATAATATCACTTACAAAACCTCCAGGAAGTGGCATCTGGTTGGAAAGAAATGGACAAATTGAAAGGAAGAAATAGCCTTGTGGTGTGTAAATAGCCACAGAAGCATGCTTCCCTGGCCCTTGTGTTGAACCTTCAGCTCTTTGATTGTTGTTGTGAAGTGCCTTTGAATCAGTTCCGACTCACAGCTTCCCTGTATAGAGTTTCTGAAGAGCGGCTCGTGAGGTTTGAACTGCTGACCTTGTGGTTCAAGCCGACCTTGTGGTCCAGCGTATGAGCCCACAGTGCTATCCCAGGACTCCCCAGCTCTTGAATGAGTGTTCTATAATTGAAGATGTTAAAATGAAAGGCCTTCTATTCTAAGCTAAGCTCTTGACACTATGATATTGTGTTATATGGAACTTTGAAATCAAATACTCCACTAAGGAATAAAAGTTGCACAAAAATCATGATGAAAAATTGAACCTCAAATCATTACAATGGATTAAGAGTTTAAAATGTTCATTCTAATATTGGCCATTATTTTTGGGCTAAAATTT
>NW_006408541.1:5778662-5786623 GCF_000296735.1 Chrysochloris asiatica | reverse complement strand
AGAGGAAGACCCCCAACAAGATGGATCAGCCAGGTGGCATCATTGATGGTGTCAAGTGTGGCAGCGGTAGTGAGGTTGGCCCAGGATCGGACGCTTCGTTCTGTTGTGCATGGGGTCGCTATGAGTCGGTTCCAACTCTATGGCACCTGACAACAACAACAACATATTTTGGATATCATATGGGCTCTAGGATTGTGTTTTGGGAAAAATGTGTTTCAAAAACAATAGTAGTTCTGCCTCATTTTTATCCAGTGTTTTATTCTTTGAAAGAGTTTCAAAGAATAACCTTTTAGCCAATAATGACTATTTGATAATAACTTCTCAACCAATAATAGAACACTCAAGATCTTTGAAACAGAGGAGACCTTTCTGGACTATGGGAAGACAAGGAATCCATCCATGGAGACCCTTATGGTTAGAAGCACAGGGGTGTTCTCTTTCAGGAGCTAACTGGACGGACAACCACACCTGGAATGACATTCAAGTATTTACAGACTCTCTGGTCACTACTCATTCCAGAGCCGAGTGCCTGCTTGACTTAGCTTGAGTCATATGCTTACCTCGGCCATGCCAGGAGAGAGAAAGGAAGAGCAGAGACAAGAACTTTTAAGAACGCTGGTTATCTTGTGCATGGGCCTTCACTACCAATCTCCAGTTCATTCTCTCTAATAAAGACAAGGGAAGACCCCGCCCCACCTCCAAGAGGAAATCAGCCTTCTCTTAGAAGGAAATCGATACTTGACTGCCATGAAACAGATGTCTGTTTTTGCCTTCTCTTTAGATCTTGTCTCAGTAGTTTTCACAATACGACAAGACTTGCAGGCTGGCGCTGCAGGTTAATGTGCTGAACAGCAAGGTCAGTTTGAACCACAAGGGAGGAAGTTCAAGCTCACCAGCTGCTCTTCGAAAACCCTACACAGGGTTGCATTGGGTTGGAACCAACTTGATAGCACCAAGTAACAACAGCAGATGCACATCATTGGAAGAAATATTAAAGAAATCCAACAAGGCATTGAGTAAATCTGCTACTTAAGACCTCTTTCAAGTACTAAGAAGCTAAGATGTCAGTTTGAAGACTAAGGTGCACCTGACCCAAACTATGGTACTTTCAATCATTTCACATGCATGAGAAAAGCTGGACAATTAATAAGAAAGATCAGAGAAGAAGTGATGTGTTTCGATTAAGGTGTTAGTGAGAAAACCTGCAAATAAATCTGTCTTGGAAATACAGTCAAGAATGCTTCTCAGAAGTGTGGATGGCCAGACTTTGTCTCACTTACTCTAGACATTTTATCAGAGGGACCAGTCCCTGGAGAAGGACATCATGCTTGGTAAAGTGGAGGGCCAGAGAAAAGAGGAAGCCCCCAACGAGATGGATTGGCACAGTGGTTACAATAATGTACTCAAACACAGCAACGATTGTGAGACTGGTACAAGACCAGGTAGTATTTTGTTCTCTTGTACACAGAGTCAGCATTGAGCCAACTGCACAATAACAACTGCACATGTTACAGGAGATTCCTTGAAGTTATGCCGTCTGTTGAAATCCATGGTCAGGTAAGTAAAAAAGAATGGGAGAATAGAATCCAGCTGTTTCCCAACTATATCTCTGTGCAAAGATACTAATTTCTTATTTGGTTTCTCTCAACTACAAATCACCTTATTCTTTCTTTTCCTTCCTAAATCATTTTAGTGGATAACAAGCTACAGAAAAACTCTGTGTATCACTGTCAAGTCGCCTTTTGGACAATATCACCCTGCCATGTTTCTGTCTCAATGAATCTGCCATGCTGACAGGTGGGAAAAAATAAACTACAAGCGCTCATTGTTCATTCTGGGAAGGTCTGGGCCCGAGGAAGTCTCAGGAGGTGGCATCAACAGGGTGGTGGGAATACAATGAGGATACTGGGTGCCCCTCTGTGATCTGGGCACTTCTGCACTGACTTAAAAGGGCAATTTTGCTTTGTCTCAGGACTGGCTTTCATTCCACTCCTCAAGTTCACAGCCAAGATGAAACCTGAACACAACTTGATATTGTATAGATGGACAGTCTCATGACATGTTGACCTTGCTGAAGATCCAGGAAGCTGAGGCTCTTTCTTCTGAGTGTAGGGGGGGCAGGCGATGCCAGCATGACCTGATATAACATGAAAAGAACTTTCCAGAAGCTGTTTTTGAAAGGATTTCCCAAAAATCAGAGGACTAAAGCTACAGTGATTTAAATTATTTTTCCTGTAGTTTGTTTGGATTTGCTCTATAAAGTATCAAAGAAAAAAATTTTTAAACATAAAGACTGGATTCCATTAACTCAATTCAGACTCATAGTAATCTTATGTGTTCCAGAGTAAAATGGAGCTCTGTAGAGTTTTTGTAACAGTTATCATTACATCACCAGATTGTTTTCTTCCATGGTTCTACAGAATGGATTGGGACCATCAGCCTTTAGCTTAACAGCTGAGAACAAGCTGTCTTTACTACCGAGGGACCTAGACAGAAGGGAAGTCTGTCTCATGCTATTTGCTCATACAATCCTTTGGTTGGGGGCATAAATGAGTCCCCTTTCCTAACTCTATCACTGTGCAAAGATAGAGTTCACAAGCCCCCAAGAATACAGGAAAAAGTGTGGAATGTAAGTTAGACTGGTTGCTATGGTTATTGTTGATTACCTGTGCAATGACGCTGGAACGATATCAGGCAAGAAGGCTGGCCCTTACTTCCAGCACTGTTGTTGCTGCTCCGTGTCGTCGAGCATGCTCTGACTCATAACAATCTTGTATAGAGTTTCCAAGAGTGGCAGGTGGCTTTGAACTGCCGATCTTGAGGTTAGAAGTCCAGTGCTTATTCTACAATGCTACCCTAGGACTCACTTCCAGTACTAAATGCCTACAGTTTTTATTTTAGATGCTCATCTCTTAGAAAGGAACTCTGATAGCTTAGTGGGTTACAAGTTAGTCTGCTAACTGCAAGCTCAGCAGTTCAAATCCACCAGCAGCTCCAAGGGAGCAAGATGAAGTTTTCTACTTCCATAAAGATTTACAGCCTTGGACACTTTATGCAGGGTCATTATGCGTCAGAGCCGTCTCCGTGACACACCACCAAAACCAATCCCAGAATCTCCAGATGTCTATATGCCTCAACATGACACCCAGGTCCCTGGACCAAAATGTCAGTGATTTGATTCCACCTAGAGATGCACAGAAGAAAGAACTGCTAATATCCTTGCGTAAGATGAACGTCACTGACAACCATGTAGGATACAGTTCTAGTCTGTGACACATGGAGTCCCCTTGATGACAATGAGTTTGGTATACATTTACCTGACAAAGCCCACCAAGACCCCATTGATAAGACAAAAGAGAGGGCATTCATCATTTGGTGTCGAGCCATATAAAACTAATCCCAAACCCACTATTGTCAAGTCAATACTGACTTATAGTGACCCTATAGGACGAAGTAGAACTGCCCCACAGTTCTGTGAATCTTTTCAGAAGCAGAATGACATCTTGCTCTGGTGGTTGGTGGGTTAGAACCACCAACCTTTTGGTTAGCACTCGAGCACTTTGATCACTGTGCCACCATGGCTTTTTTAGCCATACAAAGAGTCTTCTAATAACAAGTTTTGACTTGGATAAAGATCTGAATTTGCTACATACAGGCAGCTGCCCCAGTGGGTTAAGGACTGGGCTGCTAGCCCAAAGGTCTGTGGTTCCAATTCATCAGCAGCTCCACAGCACGAAGATGTAGCAGTCTGCTTCCGTAAAGGTTTATAGCCTTGGGTACCTTAAAGGGGAGTTCTCCTCCATCCAATGAGGTTGTGATGAGTCGGAATATGCTCAAGGACAGGGTTTCATTTCATTTGGGTAGAGAGTAGTATAATTTTTTTTAAGAAGCAAAACAAAACAAAAATCTCAGTCCTTGGACAGAGTGGATTTGTATTGATTTGCGAAAGAGCTGTCTAACACTCTTTTAGGAGTCCTGGTATGGCGCTGTAGGATAAGCTACTGGACTGTAACTGCTAGGTCAGTGGTTCAAGTCCACCAGTTGCTCCTCAGAAACCCTCTCCAGCGTCACTATGAGTAGGAACTGACTCCATGGCACTTAACAATAACAACAATATAGATGCCATGTCGATTTGAACCACAAGGTTGGCATTTCAAGATCACCAGCCACTTCTCAGAAATCCTATACAGGGTTGGAGAGTGGGAACCACCTCCATGGCTCTTAACAGCCACAACAAGAATAACTCTTTTCACACTGCCAGCCTAGATACTGGATCTTTCTCCAAGACTCTCCCTATGTCTAATCCATACCCAGCATCTTGCAGAGTTGAAACCTGGAAATGGGCTTGGCAAAGTTCTTGGAACAAGGATAGACGTGATGAAGAAGCAAGCATCTGTTATTTCACCTCTGTAATCATTTGTGTTGATTTGTTGTGGAGTAAGGTGATGGAAAACACTTCTCCACATTTTGATGACTAGAACCCTGCCTCCCACCACCCCACTCATGGTACAGATAATGTCCACCACTCCAAAATATCCTTTCACTCTTCGTTTATAGTCACGCCCTCCTTCCACCCACAAGTCCACCCACAGGTCCCTGGACTGAAATGTCAGTGATTTGATTCCACCCAGCGATGCACAGAAGAAAGAACTGCTAATCTTCTTGTGTAAGAAGAACGTCAATGCCATGAATCTATTCTTTGTCCACATTGTCTTTCTTTTCCAGGAATGCCATGTAATGGGATCAAATACGTTGTCTTGTGAGACTGGATTCTTTCACTTTGATTAATCCTTTTGAAGCCATCCATGTATCTGTACCAGGTTCCTTCCGTACCCATGAGGCCAAGTGGATTCAGACTCAATCCAACCCTGCAGGACAGAAGGGTTTCTGAGATTGCCATCTTTTATGGACCCTGCTGTTGTTGTTGTTAGGTGCCGTCAATCAGTTTCAACTCATAATGATCCCGTACAGGGTTTCCTAGAATTATTCTCCCGAGGATCAGCTGCAGTTAACAGCCCAGTGCTTAGGCCACTGTGTCACCAGTGCGCCTTTTTAATTCCTGGGCTATAGATGTGCCACGGTAATAAATGTCCCATCACTAGCTGAGTTCTCAACTGGGATGGATTATGAATTAGACCACTATAAACATTTGCATCTAACATTGTGTGTGGACATATGTTTTCTTTCCACTTGGGTAAATATATAGGATTAGGATTGCTGGGCCAAATGCTAAGTGTATGTTTACTATTACAAGCCCATCTGTGGCCTTTAGAGTTCATTCTGAGTCAAGCAAGGTACCGCTTTCTACCATCAAGTCAATTCTGTTACCAGAGTCCTGGTGTGGTGCTGTGGGTTAATGTGCTAGACTGCAAAGCCGTTTGAACTGCAAGGTTGGTGGTTCAAATTCACCAGCCGCTCCTCAAAAACCCTATACAGCGTCGCCATGGGTCAGAATTGACTCGACGGTACTTAAAAAGCAACAGCAAAAGCATAGGGTTTCTCAGGCTATAAATCTTTACGGGAGCAGAAAGTCTCATCTTTCTCCCACAGGGTGGCTTTGAATTTCCTATAGCACCACACCAACACTCCAGTTGACCCCATAATGTTATTGCTAAGCACAATGGAGTTAGTTCCTACTCATAGAGACACTACGCAGGGTTTTTGAGTAGCAGCTCGTGGTTTGAGCATCCGACTTTGCAGTTAGCAGTCCAGTATTTATCCTTAGCACCACACTGACAAGCCAGAGTAATCCATTCTTGTTGTTAATGCCATTGAGTCCATTTTTTTTTTACTATTAGTGAACCTGTATAGGGTTTCTAGGAGTAGTTGGTAAGTTTGAACCACCAACCTTGCTGTTCGAACCTTGCTGTCCAGTGTTAATCCTACAGTTCCACAAAGCAACCCTATAGGACAGAGTAAAACAGCTCCAGAGGGTTTCTGAGACTAAATCTTTACAGGAGCAGATGGCTTCATCCTCCTCCCACAGAGCAGCTGGTGGGTTAGTAGTCCAAAGCTTACCCCAATGTGCCACCAGAGCTTTCTGCTTAACAAGAAACTGCCCCACTGTTTCAGAAAGTGGCCATATCTGTGTCCATTTTTCAGCACTGAATGGATGTCTCGTTGCTCCCCATCCTGGGAGTGTCAGGTTTGTTGTTGCATTTTCTTCTCATTGTGTGAAGTGTGCCATCTCCTTGGGGTATTCATCTGTTTTTCTCCCATGACTAACAATGCTGAGGATCTTTTCCTATGCTTCTTTTCTGTCTGCATATCTTCTTTGGTGAAATGTTTGTCAGTTGAGTTAATTTTCAAATTGAATTGTCTCTTTTCTGTTAACTTCTGAGAGGTCTTTCTATATTCAACATAAAAATGCTTTATCAGATATGTGATTTGTAAATATCACCTCCTATGCGTGGTTCACCTTGTCATCCTCTTAACATTGTCTTCTGTCGAGATATAGTTCTTAATTTTGCACACGTCCAGTTGATCAGGTTTTTCTCTTAGATATCATGCTTTTAGTGACATATCAAAGGAATAGGATATGAAATTCTACCTAACTCAAGGTCACAGAGGTTGCTGCCTTTGTTTGTTGTTGGTTGTTTTGTGGTTTTAAACTTTCTATTTAGGTCTATGACCCATTTTGAGTTAATATTGGTATAGAGCACAACACAATCAATAAAGGTTATTTTTTTGCATATTCCAATAATAGCATCTGTTGAAAAGACTACACTATCTCTATTTAATTGCCTTTGAACCTTTGTCAAAAATCAATTAACCATACTACATAGGTCTATTTCTAGACTTTCTGATCTATCCCATTGATCTATATGTCCCTCCTTTCTCCAATACCGTACCATATTCCCCTATGGTTGGCCACTCTTTTACATTTATATTTTAATTTATTGGAAAGTTTAAAATCAAATGAGACCTTGAGACTGCACTGCTTCATTATCTCTAATCTACTCATATTTAATAGTACCCCTTTTCAAAGATTCCGATTCCTGAATTTTTCATTTCAAGATTCAGAAGTCAACCACTCTGAATGGGTAGATACTACATGATTCGGCTTTTGCAACCTTCTGGTAGTGGTGGTGGTTGTGTGCCATGGAGCCGGTCCCAACTCATGGGAATTGTTATAGACAGAGAGAATAAAGATATCAGAGGTAACTAGGTTCTGGTGGTAGGTAAAATTGAATAGGTGTAGCACAGGTAATTTTTTTAGGGAGATGAAAATATTCTATGTAATATGGTAATGGTGGTGGTTACCTTTGAGGTACACAGTCTGGAACTGGCCCTGTCTCCTTCATAGAGAATGAGAATTCTACCTCTGACGTACAGCTATCAGCCACCACCAATATGTCTGTGGAGGGTTGCCTGCTTCTATTTTGCTGAACAGATTTCAGCAGAAATCCTAGAGTAAGATAGACTGGGAAGAAAAGTCTGGTGATCTATAAAGGAAAGATTACAAGTACTGCTACATAAAACCTTTTTAAAACAAAAGTATCAAATGTGACACTAATGTTTCTCCACACATTTTCCATCTAGATCTATTTACTTCTGAAAGTAGTGTTTCCATCTCTCTAACCCTTTCCCAGATAATTCTGTGCTCTTTGATTTACACCACATCAAAATGACAGATTTGGCATCCTCGAGGAGTGCAAATAGTGTTCTTTTTAGATGTTCTTTGAGTTTGGGGAACAAAAGGAAGTCTGAAGTGGCAAGATCAGGGCTGTAGGTTTAATGGGGCAAGGTTTCTCAATGAAATTCTCCCAGGTGCATTGTTATGATGGAAAAGAAATCCTGGGCACAACTTTCTTGGCCTTTTTCTCACCAATGCAGTTTCCATTTTTCTTACAACTTCTTCCTAATGAGATATTGTTGTGATCATCTGGTGTGCTTTGAGGAAATTTATCAAAATTCAATTATCCCTTTGGACTCACCAAAAATAACAACAACAAAAAAGG
>NW_006408541.1:5776574-5777997 GCF_000296735.1 Chrysochloris asiatica | reverse complement strand
TAGAGAACAAGTCACCATAATCTTCTAAACTGACCACTCTGTCTTGAATTTAGCTAGCCCAACAGACCCCTTCCATTTTTATTGCACCTTTTTATTTTTGAAGGCACAGTGATGAGAGGAAGAGTTCTGTACTGTTAAGAGAACTTGCCAGCAGGCCTCCACTGATTGCAAAGATATGTTCAAACACACTTTGTTTGGAATCAACCCATGCATGGTTGAACTCAGTAGCGATACTTTGTGACTTACCCTTGTGTTTCTGAAGAGAAGCCATTGAAACACCTACGTGTAATAAGCGAAACTTTCCTGAGTCTCCTGTTTGGAGCACATCATTAGGAGGGTTCAGTTTCTGCAGGAGGAGACCATGCTTGGTGACTATTGGGCTAAGGAGTGTAAGAGTGACCCTGGGTAAGATGACGGATATGATAGGAGCAGGGATGGGTTCCAACTTGTGGGCAATCATGACAATGATGACGCAAGGCCAAGCAATGATCCATCCACATAAAAAGAATAAGAACATGGTGGGTCCATAAGAGAAACACTGAATTTTGAACTACAGGATTGTCAGTTCAAGTCCACCAAAAGCTTGCTGCGCCTGTGAGGATTTAAAGCCCTGGAAGCCCTATACAGAGTCTCTATGAGTCAGAATGGACTCAACAGCACTTAATAACAACAGCATACTGGGAAACCACTTAGTGAATCTAGTCAGAGAACCCTCTGTGAGAATTTTTTTGTCTGAGGTAGGAAAAATGAGAAACAATTAGCCATGGTGTAACTTGCGGGTAAGAACATTCTAGACAAATGTCATATTAAAAAATGGACTTCTTTTTGTTTAATTATTTTGTAGCAAACAAATTTATTTATTTTTTTACTGCCTCAAAGATTCTGCTTGTAGAAATGGTTGGCATCTGGCTATCTCCCAACCCCACAACACCCAATTATGGAATCAAGGCTTCTGTTGAACTTGATGATCCCTGGCAGGGATGGAGATCCTAGTTAGCAAGAAAAAGAGCAACTACTTACTTGTGTTTACTTGTTTATCTAAGGTGCATAGTTTCTATGTCACATAAGCAAGGTCACTATGTTTAGTAATTAAGCACAAGTAAGCCTAGTGTCCATCACTCGTCTGTCAGTTTGTCAGACTGTGGTGGCTTGAGAGTTGCTATGATTCTGGAAGCCTATACCATGGGTATTTTAAATACCAGCAGGGTAACCCATGGTGGACAGGTTTCAAATGAGCTTCCAGAGGAACACAGGCTAGGAAGAAGGAGTGACGACTACTTCCGAATATTTAGTCACTGAAAACCTTATGAATAGCAGAGGAACACTGTCAGATAGAGTGCCAGAAAATGAGCCCCTCAGGTTGAAAGACACTCAAAATGCGACTGGGGAAGAGCTGTCTCCTCAAAGTAGAGCTGACCAAGAT
>NW_006408541.1:5755356-5755811 GCF_000296735.1 Chrysochloris asiatica | reverse complement strand
ATAACATGGATGAACCTTTAGGACACTACGCTGAGTGAAATTAGTCAGTCACAAAAGGAGAAATACTGTATAGGACCATTATTGTAAAAGCTTATTAAAAAGTACCCACACTAAAAGGGGGGAACAAAATTATTTGCTGGTTTCCATGGTGTATGGGGTGTGGTGAGGGGAGGGAGAGGAATGAGGAACGCAAGGTAGGGAACAGACACAGGATAGTTTGGGTGCTGAGGGCAGGGGCAATACACAAGAAGGGAGATGGGAATGGAAGAACAAGATGAGAACAGTTAGGCAGGTTTTCATGGTCTAAGTGGGACAGAGGTAAATAATGATGTATGAACAACCTTGGAAAAACAGAGCTCTGGGATACCGGGATTAAGGCATGATTTGAATAGGTAAATAGGAGAAATAATATTAAGATGCTTGACTGTCTTTTGAATCTTTGTTTCCCTGCCTAC
>NW_006408541.1:5751247-5753745 GCF_000296735.1 Chrysochloris asiatica | reverse complement strand
AAAAAACTGAAAACAAAATTTAAAAACAATGATTACCAACATGAACTTCAAATAAAAGTATCCCTAGGTCAAACCCATCAGTTTCAGGCACTGATTTGTAAATTTTATGCTTTACTCAGGACAATCCTGTGTTTCACTGAGGTCACAGGTCACAGCAGAGATGCCATCTGCATAACTGTAGGTGATCCCGCTCTTCAGAACAACCCTGGGGAAGCCAAAAAACAAGTTTCTTCAATATCGTAATGGCACTGTACTCTTAGAGCTGAAACAACCACTTGAAGCCATCTCCCTTGTCCTGTTTCTCTTAAAGATGAAAAATCCTCAGCCCCATAGGTCATTGCTGTTGTTGAATGCCCTCAAGTCAGTTCTGACTCATAGTGGCCCAGTATAGTGTTTCTGAGGAGTGGCTGATGGGTTTGAATCTGTAACCTTGTGGCTAGCAGTCCTTTGCTTATTCTATAGCACTACACCAGAAGTTCAGCCCAAAAGTTAAGTTCCTTCGATAATGCGTTCTAGGTGGTTAATGAAAGCAAAGACAAGTCCCTAGGTTTGTCAATGTCAATTCTGTTGTTGTTAGCTGCCAACTAGTTTGTCCAAAACTCATGGTGACCCCATGCACAATGAAACCAAAACTTGTGCCATCCCCCTCATTGATTGCACACGGGACCATTGAGATCCATAGTTTTGATTGGCTAATTTGTAGAAGTTGATTTCCAGCCCTTTTTTCCTAGGTGATCTTTGTGAGGGAATTCTGACAGAAACCTGGTCAGTATCACAGCAACTCGCAAGCCTCCACTGATATACAGGTGGTTGCTATGTACGAGCTGCATGCTCTGGAAATATTTACCTTTTGGTCTCTCATATGGAAGGTGAGAGTTGTGCACAGAACCACCACTGTTCTCACATGTATTTCACTGCCCAGGATAGTCTCCTAGACCCACACTGTGCAATGAGGCAGCCACGGGCTACCTGTGATTTTTGAACTCTTGAAATGTGTTGTTGAGATACTCGACAAAGTAACAAACACATCAGACTTCACATTTTGCCTGAAAAAGCATAGACAATCAATCATAAAATTCAACATGGAATACACAAAAAATCAAGCATAGCTCCTTGATTTTTATGTGGATTCCATGTTGAAATGATAAAATGAGGGCTATAGTGCATTCAGTGAAATCTACTATCAAACTTAAGTTCACCTGTTTCTTCTCACCCTCTTTTTCAATATGACTGCCAGAATGCTAACTGCAAGGTTGGCAGTTCAAACGCACCAGTCACTCTTTGGGAACCCTGTGCAGCATTGCTATGACTTAGAACTGATTTGACAACACTGAAGAAGCACCACCATCACCACAAGAAGTTGTAACATTGCATATATGGCTCACATCATATTTCCATTGGAAAGCATTGTCTCTGGTGGCCTGTGCCAAGGTATTCTAAAGGAATCAGGACATACAATTTAAAAGATTCACTGACATTGAAAAGTTATAAGGTCATGGTCAGAAATAAAGGGATAAAGGACTCCAGGGGAATTGAATTGAGAAAGTTTAATTGAGTGCTTTCAGGAAAAAAACTTATCAAATTTAGAGGCTACCAACTGTTCTTTCCTTGTGTCTTGTTTTATAGGGGAAAAAAAATATTGCTTACAGCTTATAACTCTTGGCTATTATAACTCTTGAATTACACACTTCTGATAGTTTCTAATAAGACTCAAGACAATGGAGAAATTTTTAGTAAAAATAAACATACCTAACACAAATATTTCTCTTTTTAAAATAATCCTACAGCAAAGTTTAATCTGTATATGTGTGTTGTTAAGTGTTTTTAAGTTGGTTCCAGCTCATAGCAACCTGTATAGGATTTCTGAGGGATGGGCTGGTGGCGCCATAGGATTAACATTCAACTTCAAGGTCGGTGGCTCAAACTCACTAGCTGCTCCTCAGAAACTCTTCATAGGGTTGCTATGAGTCGAAACCAACTCAGTAGCACTTAACAACAAACAGCAATAACATACATATATATGGTGTGCTGGTGTGTTGCTATAGAGTAAGCACTGGACTATTAACTGTAAAGGAGCTCTGGTAGCATTTTGGTTACAAGATGGCCTAGTAACCTCAAGGTCAGCAGTTTGAAACTGTCAGCTGGTCCGTGGGAAAAAAGATGAAGCTTTCTGCTCTTGTAAAGATTTACAGCCTTGGAAACCCTATGCAGGGTAGTAATGACTTGGAACTGATTCTACAGCACACCAGCACCATCACTAACTGCATGGTCGGTAGTTCAAACCCACCAGCTGTTCCTCATAAACCATAGAAAGGGTTGCTATGAGTCAGAACATACTCAATGGTACTTAACAACAACTATACATATATGTTGTTGTTGTTGTTGTTAAGTGCCATCGAGTCAATTCCGACCCATAGCAACCCTGTATAGGGTTTCCAAGGAGCAGCTGGTGAGCTTGAACTGCTGACCTTGCAGTTCAAACGGCTTTGCAGTCTGGC
>NW_006408541.1:5741255-5750777 GCF_000296735.1 Chrysochloris asiatica | reverse complement strand
ACTGTGTGGATTATGAAAAGCTATGCATAACATTATGAAGAATGGGTATTCCAGGACACTTAATTTTACTCATAGACAAAGAAGCAGTTGTTCGGACAGAACAAAGGGATACTAAATGGTTTAAATGCAGGAAAGATGTGCACCAGGGTTGTATCCTTTCACCATACTTATTCTGTTTGTGTGCTGAGAAAATAATTTGAAAACCTGGGTTATATGAAGAAGAAATTGTCATCAGGATTGGAGGAAGACTCATTAACAATTTGTGATATGCAGACAATACAACCTTGCTTGCTGGAAGTGAAGAGGATATAAGATACTTACTGATAAAAATCAAAGGCCACAGTCTTCAGTATGGATTGTACCTCAATGTAAAGGAAACAAAATCCTCACAGTTGGATCAATAAATAGAATCATGATAAAAAGAGAATTGATTGAAGGTGTGAAAGCCTTCCTTTTGCTTGGTTCCATAACCAACACTCATGGAAGAAATAGTGAATAAATCAAATGACACGTGTTATTGTTGCTGCTAAGTGTCATCAAGTCAATTTCAACCCATAGCAACTCTTTATAGGGTTTCCAAGGAGCAGCTGATGAGCTTGAACCACCGACCTTGCAGTTCAAAATGACTTTGCAGTCTGGCACATTAGCCCACAGCGCCACACCACTAGGCAAATTTGCTACACAAGACCTCTTTAAACTGTTCAAGAACAAAGATGTCACTTTAAGGACTAAAATGCACCTGACTCAAGCCATAGCATTTTCAATAACCTCATATGCATGTGAAAGTTAGACAATGAGTAAGGAAGACCATAGCCAAAACGATGCATTTGAGTTATGATATTGGAGAAGAATATTCAAAGTACCATAGACTGCCAGAAGAGAAAACCAATCTGTGTTGGGAGAGTTACAGCCAGAATTTCCTTGGAAGCCAAGATGGCAAGACTTTGTCTCTCATACTTTAGACTTGTTATCATGAAGGGCCAGTCCCCGGAGAAGGCCATCAAGCTAGGTGAAGTGGAGGGTCAGTGAAAAAGAGGAAGACCCCCAGTGGAGGAATTGGCACAGTGGTAGCAATGAACTCCAATATACCAATTGTGGGGATAATGCAGGATGGGACAGTGTTTTGTTCTGTTGTGTATAGAGTTGCTATGAATTGGACCCAACTTGATGGCATCTAATAACAACAACACACAAACTAGTTTTTCTCTGTCTTGATGGACAGTTATTTCTACCAAGCCTCAAATGCAAATGGCAACTTCTACCATTATTCACTTTGCATCACAATAATAAACTTCATTACCAGGGAAAGTTTTAATTTCTTTATGGAAATGCATTCCTTGCTGATTAATTCCATCTTTCCTTCATTTTTCAACTGCAGAAGATTTGCTTCAGAACTTAAATATCAGGTATATTTCATTCTTTATTGAGCAAGTAACAAAAGAAAATCCATTCATATTACTCAGGAAGCAATCATAGAGATACTTTATGGCCCATTTATATCTGTATCACACTAATTCAGTGACAACTCAGACATCATGCCCTTTAATCATGGAAAACGGTGAGGTATTTCAGCTGACTAAATTAAGGGCAATTAAGTGAAAAATGAGTTACACACATGAAGGTCATTATTTTTAGGTTGTGGGATCCACTTAATTTACTAGAATTGTGTTCTATGATGAACCAGACGCCCATTTTGCCCAACAAAAATCAAACACCCCAAGGCATGAAACACATGTGTTCCATGTGTTATGTAAACTCAGGTTAATAACTAACATTGGAAATGCCATTTGTATATATTAATACTTGTAAAGTGTTACCATGGACTGCCAGAAGAAAAAGTAAATCTATGTCAGAAAAAGTTTAATCCAAATGCTTCTTAGAAGCCAAGATGGCCAGACTTTGTCTATCATACTTTCAGACATATTATGAGGCGAGACCAGTCCTTGTAGAACATCACACTTGGTAAAGTGGAGGGTCGATGAGAAAAAGAAGATCCCCAATGAGATGGATTGGTACAGTGGCAGCAGCAATGGACTCGATTGTGTCAACAATTGTGAAGATTGGTTAGGACTGGGAAGTGTACAGAAGGTTACTATGAGTCAGAGCTGACTCTATGGTACTTAACAATATTTGGTGGAAAATCAGCTATTATTAAAAGAAAAGAGCTTGGTCATTGGCCATATGTCATCTGTTAAGAAGTACAAATCACATGCTGATTGGGTTTCCTAAATATAGACAAGACAAAGCAATGCATCTTTCACCTATGTTTGTTGTTGTTGTTGCTATGTCCCTGGTCATAGTAACCGTATGACCAACAGAATGAAACACTGCCTGGTCCTGTGCCTGCCTCACAATCGTCGCCACACACGAGACCATTGCTGCTGCCACTGTGCCGATCCATCTTGTTGGGGGTCTCCCTCTTTTTCTCTGACTGTCCACTTTACCAAGTGTGATGTCCTTCTTCAGGGACTGGTCCCTCCTAATAACACATATGCTTGCTTGAATACCATTGTTTGTGAATTCATATCATTTTCATAAGACTTTTCATAAAATGTGTAATAATTTTGTAACACTGACTGACATTAATGATCCTAATGATTCTGCCAACAACACTAAATGTGGGTTTTTCATATTCCTTGTTCAAGGAAATTTAGTTCATTAACATTTATTTTTACAAAAGGATACCAATGAATTGGACCAGTTCCTAGATGATGCTAACAGTGTGTATACTTGAAATTCGGTTGAGTTTTAGAACTCGCATGCTGGGTTCATGCTGCATGTGACTGTGCATAGACGTGTAGTAATTAACTATCTTATTTATCTACATTAAAACATTTGCATTTCCTGAGAGTGCAGTGTCTCTTGTGAAAGTGCCCTTAAAAAAGGCATTGTCATCAGTGAATTCTGACTCATAGCAACCCTGCACAACAGACAGGACCTGCCCTACAGGCATTCAAGGGCTGGAATCTTCATAGACGATCACCAGAGTCGGTGTTTACCCACTGTGTCATTACGGCTCCTATTATAATGATGCCCACTGCCATGGAGTCGGGTCTGACTCATAGTGACCCAGTACAAGGTTTCCAAGGCTGTAAATCTTTACAAGAGCAGAAAACCTCTCATCTGTCTTCTGCAGAGCGCTGGTGGCTTTGAACTGCCAACCTTGTGGTTAACAGTCCAGTGCTTATCCTCCAATGCCATAGGCCCACCCCATATTGTAAGGATGTGGTTGTTGTTAAGTGCCGTCAAGTCAGTCCTAACCCGTAGTGACCCTGTATAGGGTTTCCAAGGAGCAGATGGTGGGGTTTGAACCTTGTGGTTCAAGCTGACCTTGCGGTCCAGAGCGTTATCCTGAAGCACCACACCAGGACTGCAATGACACAGACCCATCTCATATTATAAGGATGTTGTTGTTGTTATGTGTCGTGGAGTAGGTTCCGACTCGTAGCAACCCTATACAGGGTTGCCGAGGCTGAAAATCTTTACAGGAGCAGGAAGCCTCATCTTTCTCCCGTGGAACAGCTGGTAGTTTCGAACTGCTGACCTTGCGGTTCGCAGCCCAGTTCGTAACCAATACGCTACCAGAGCTCCTTATTAGGATAGAAACTTCAAAACGTGCTATATGACTAATATAAATTTGCTATTAATTAATTCGGTCCCAAAATATTCGAGTCTTTTATGATTTATGCCTTCAGAGTGCAGTGACCACTAACTAAAAACCTCTTGTCTCTTCCGTAGCTGGAAGATACAGCTGATCAATTTAATATTTTTGTTGTTGTTAAGTACCATCAACTTGGTTCTGACTCACAGAGACTCTGTATAGGGTTTCCAAGGAGCGGCTGGTAAGTTTTTGAACTGCCGACTTTGAGGCAGAGTGCTTATCCTGTAGAGTCTGATACACGTAATAATGACGCTGCACTAGGCTACGGTGAAACTGATCAAGTGACCATAGCATTCAGGGATCGCGTGGCCTCCTTCAAGCGTCTTAGGATGTGATTTTGGGTTTTCTTACTTGTTTATATTAAAAATATGTCAGAGCTACAGGTGAGTTGAAGAAATAGTAGGGTTCCCTTCACTTTGTTTAATCAGTGTTAACACTGAACCCTATTTGCTTAACATATCATTTCTGAAGATTTTTACATGTCTCACAAAAATAGTGGTGAAGTGTGATATTGTTGTTCTTATTGAGTTGTGTATGTACCTGTAAGTCAATTTTTACGCACAGTGACTCAAAGTGATAGCATAGAACTGCCCCGTTGGGTTTTCTTGGCTGTAATCTTTAGGAGTCCTGGTGTGGCGCTGTGGGTTAATGCACCAGACTGCAAAGCCATTTGAACTGCAAGGTCGGCTATTCAAGCTCACCAGTTACTGCTCGTAACCCTAAACAGGGTCGCTATGGGTAGGAATTGACTCCAAGGCGCTTAACAACAACAAATCTTTAGGGGAACAGATCAGTTAGTATGTAGTTTCAACAAAGTACCTTTCAGTCAGGAGGAGAGCGTTAAACATTGACTGCCAGCACTCCTTTCTGTCATATTGCCAGGTCAAAACACCAGATTTAGGACATTTAACACCAATGCAAAACTAGAATCGAAAATACAATCCACATTTAAATTTGTTCCAACCATCCCAACAGAGTCGCTTTAACATAAGGAAGTGACCTTTGACTAAGAGTAAAATGTTGAGCTGCAGGCAGCCACACAAAAGAGGCTGGTGGGGAATAAAGATAGAACTGATTTGAGACTTTATATAACTTTCGCATATTAAATTTCTTTGTAAAAATGAAAGTTCTAGTCCATCTTCTAGGAATTCTACCGTAGCATAACTACACAAATTTTATTGTTTTTTTATTTTTCTTTGAAAATATGATAAACGTTCTCAGAAAATTGGTAGTCATACTGCTCTTATTTGCTTTTTCTTTAGTTTATCCCCTATCACAGTATGGGATCCTTGATGTAGACAATTACCGTAATCTTCCTGGTAGCCCCACACCTCAGATTTAGGAAAATCACAGTGCTGAATTTCAAATATGCATATGAGGCATTTGGAAGCAATTTCTGGTAAAATAGTACCATAAATTGCTACCCAAAAGTACATCTTGCACATTATCCAACAAAATGTTTTTCTTTAAATAAGATTCAGAAGGAGGAGGGATGTATTAGCCCCAAAACGTAATGGACTAAGGAGCCATTACTTATTAAATGGGACTATTTAGATGAAAAATGAGCATTTAATGTATACATGTCGGTAGAGAAATCTCTTTTATCTTATCTGCATACACAGACGATTCCTGCTGTAATGGGTCTGTTGGTCCCTTTTTGCTCATCCCATTTGCTTGAGTACTGTGTCTGGATTAATAAAAAGAGTCCGTTTTCCCAAAATGAACATAGACAGAAAGGCAAGCTGGCCCCCTTTCAAGGACAGAGCTGATCCCTGAGGAACATTCAGAGGGACCGAAGGTTTCCATCCTCAAATGGGAGCACCAAAAATATGTAAGATCCTTCATGTCCAGTAGAAGAGCAGCCTGGAGTGTCTGATTCTTTCTAACCTTTGAAATTCATCACAGAAATCCAAAGCATCGTAGACCATCTGGTGCTCAGAAGGCGAAGGCTACAGATAAGTCTGAGCAAACAGCCGATGTTGTTATTCCCACCAGGAGAGCGTTCCGGTTAAATTCATGCTCTTTCATTTGCTTGATCATTACCAGATACCAGATACGCCTCCTTCTTCTATAGAGCCCCCTTACTTCACTCTTAAATTAGCTGCTTTTCTTCATTAATACCTGTATTATGTATCTTTTTAAATATCAAAATATAAGGAAGGGTGACAGGAACCCTAAACAAGAAAATGTCCTATATTGACATTTGACGCAGCACTGTAAAAATCTAAAAACTGTCTGAAACACCAGAAAGACAGAATGTTGAAACAAATTAATATAATAAAAATAGACTATATCAGCCAAATTAAAAAGAGCATGTATTGCATACCTATTTCAAGGATGATCCTTAATATAAGGGGAAAGAAAATAAGAAAGCAAAACACAAGAACCAACCACAAAATATTACTCAGAGGATTTCTTTTGTGTAAAGCAAGAAAGCAAACATTGGGTGTTCCTGTGTTTGTGTGTGTCACTATCTGTGTGTGTATGTGTAGAAGAAGCAGGTCTAGAAAGATACAAACTATGTTGTGACAGTATAGGCAGTCCCCAAATTGCATGCAAATTTCATTCTGTTGTGCATAAGGTCACTATGAGTCCGCAGTGACTTGATGGCACCTAACAACATAGCTTTAGTTTCAGGAACCCTAAGCAGCATTGTTATGAGTCAGAGCCAGGTTGATGGTACAACCCCAGAACCACCAACATGTTCAAAGAGTACCCTAGATGGGAGATTTGTAGACGACCACGCCTCTTTACTGCCCTATGGTTGGATATTCATTATGATTTTTCAAATGACAACATATGGACTAATTCCTTTATAGAACCATGAGTACAAATGTAAATGTAAAGTTGTCTTAATAAAAACGTCAAGTCTTAATACCGTTTCTCAAAGGGAACTTCATGTAATTTGCTGGTTACAAACATCCAACTTATGTACAACCTGTGGTTCTGAGCCAAGTGAAGTCTTTGATAACTTTGATAACTTCAATCTTCTCTCCATTTATCTTGATGTTATTTATTGGTCCAGTGGTGAGGACTTTTTTTTTTTTTTTTTTTTTACATTGAGATGCCACCCTTACCAAAGGCTGTGGTCTTTGATCTTCATCAGTAACTATTTTAAATCTTTATAGGAGCAGACAGCCTCATCTTTCTCCCACAACAAGCTGGTGGATTTGAATTGCTGACCTTGAGGTTAGCAGCCCGATATGTAATCACTATACTGCCAGTGTTCCTCTATTGAACTTGTTATTAAGTGACGTCAAGTTGTTTCCCACTGATAGCGACCCTGTATAGGGTTTCTGAGGAGCTGCTGATGGTTTTGAACTGCTGATCCTACAGTGCCATACCAGGATTCCTCTTTCCCTTCTTACAATGGCAGTGGAAATTCTTTCTACCCCACCAAACCTGTCGTCTCAGAGTCAATTACAACTCAGACTAGCCATAGAAGACAGAGTAGAACTACCTTGTATGGTGTGAAGGTTGTAAATCTCTACAAAGACAGACTGTTAACATCTTTCTCCCATGGAGTAGATGGTAGGGTCAAACAGCTGACCTTTTAGCTAGCAGCTGAGCACTTTGGCCACTGCATCACCATGACTCCTCAACTAGACCAAAATCCCAAAGTTGCAAAAAATATGATTTATACAGCACCATGGGGTTAATGGGCTGGACTGCAGGGTTGGTTTGAACCACAAGGTCCGCAGTTCAAGCTCACCAACTACTCCTCATAAACCCTATACTGGTTTGATCTGAGTCAGAACTGACTCAATGGAACTTAACAACAACATATAATAATTTAGTTAATTTAAATAAATATTGCAACACAACCCCACCACCAACCCACTTTCATGTTGACCATTTGGATATGTTAGCAGTGAAAATTTGGGATGCTTTAAGACTTAATTTGTATTATGTAGAGAATGTAGAATGAAACTTCAGTCGCTAAAATATTACGTTTAAGCCATTTGAGGCCATGTTTTCATAAATGTTCATTTATTGGTGAGAATACAAGGGAAAGTTCAAAATTTTTCATGAAGTAAATATTCCAGAAACCACCATATTTTTGGAGTCCTGGTGTGGCCTCAGGGTCAGTTTGAACTGCAATGTCGGTGGCTCAGGCTCACCGGTCACTCCTCAGAAATCCTAACAGGGTCACTATGAGTCAGAGCTGACTTGACAGAACTTAACAACAACACCAACCATATTTTTACACAAACAGCACATGACTTCTATATTTGTTTGCCCACCATTCCCTTCACCTAGTAGGTAACAGCGCACAAGAATATTGCGGTTTTGAATTTCAAGCCAAAGAATGGTCTCACACTTAGGTGGTAGGAACATAGAGAAAAGAACTACAGACAGATGGACTGGTTATAACTTGCACAATCATTTTTGTGTTTATGTCTGTGTGAGCTTGTGTGACTAAAATGACTTCTTTCTATCACATTCTGTTGTTTCCCCAGGCTTAGAATACAGTACAAGATGAGTTACATTCACACTGACTCTGTATATAATGTAATGTAATATATAATGTATTACATGTTGTTGTTGTTATGTGCCATGGAGTCGGTTCTGACTCATAGCAACCCTATACAGGGTTTCTGAGGCTGGAAATCTTTACGGGAGCAGAAAGTCTCATCTTTCTCCCGTGAAACAGCTGGTAGTTTCGAACAGCTGACCTTGCGACTCACAGCCCGATTCGTAACCACTATGCTATATATATATTGTAATCATGTTGCACAATGCCTTCTAAAGCTGAGGCCACACCAATGTAGAGTCATAACGTAACCACTTTAGAACTACAGAAAGAGTAGGTGGACACAGAGACGAGCTCACACAGATGAGGGAATATGGATACCATGTGAAGATTCCCAAGGAATGAGCAATGCTAAGGCTACAGAGCGGAACCAGACAAGGATCTTCCTCAAGAACCGACTGAGTAAGAGCCTTCCCAGGTAGCCGGTTCTCTCAGTCCAGACTTCTAACTTCTAACCTTCTCCTGTGAGAAGATCATTTTCTTTTCTTTAAAGCCAACCCCTTGTGGTATTTCTGTTACAGCAACACTACGAGACTAAGATGAGGTCTAATGGAAGAAAACAAAAAATCCGGAAGAGTCTGATGGAGCTGTTGTTGTTATTGTTAGGTGCCATCGAGTTGGTGCCGACCCATAGCAACATTATGCACAGTAGAATGAAACACAGAGAAAGGGGGAGAGATTGGGAGAGAAGAGAAAAGGAAAAGGGATGGGAGTGGAGGGAAGGGGAGAGGAGATGCTGCATTGAATCCTGGCTGTATCTTCATTAAGTGTAGACCAGAGGGCAGTGCATGTTTCCCATGGGGCATCAGAAAGGAGCTCTGCTAGGGTTGTCTTAAAGGAGACCCTGGAGCACTGGAATTCCAGTTGCTGAAAGAAACAGTATGACTGTGGAGTAGACACAGCTGGTGAATCAGACAAGACCCCTGTAAGGAACCCGAGAATGTTCCCCTGCAGGAGTGAGTGAGAAACTGGGCCTCCACTAGGCTGAGAGGCTAAAGCCAGATTCCAAGTGTCCCACTCATGTAAGACCTTTTCTTCCCTACAGTTCCTCTCACCTCCACCCATGTAAGATTCCAAAGACAATCTTCAGTTATTTGAAGCCTTGTGAAATCTTTTGGAAAGGTGCCTTCAGGAGCCCTTTGGGGAATAAGGGCTCCTTGTGGTTGAGTGAAACTTTGTACCGAGAATGTGGTGTTTGGGAAAGAGACATCCACAGCAGAGATTTAGGGTGTTATTTAATCCATGGTTCCTGCCACAGTGAATCAGAACTAAGTGTAACCATCAAAAGAAAACAGTGTTCTGCTTCATATATTATCACTTGCTCTTA
>NW_006408541.1:5729165-5740445 GCF_000296735.1 Chrysochloris asiatica | reverse complement strand
TTAATTGCCTTCAAGTGAGTTCTGACTCATAGAAATCCTATATAGGGTTTCTGAGGAGTCACTGGTGGGTTTGAACTAATGACCTTTAGATTAGCAGTCCTGTGCTCATCCTATAGAGTCCTGGTGGGGTGCTATAGGATCAACACTCCACCCGCAACTTGACAATACCATGTTGTTGTTGCTGAGTGCAGTCAAGTTGATCCCGACTCATAGTGACCCTGTGTAGGGCGTCTGAGGAGTGGCTGGTGAGTTTGAATCATCAAACTTGACCTTGTCATTCAAGCAACTTTTGGACTCAGCATATCCTGCAGTGCCACACCTGGACTCCTGTATGTCTGCTTTATCCAACATCAATTACGATTCAATGGAGCTGTTTGAGGAGTCTTGGTGTGTGCGGCACTGTAGGATAAGTTGTTGTTAACTGCGGTCAAGTCAGTTCCGACCCATAGCGACCCTGAAAACCCAATACTGACTCGACCGCATTTAACAACAACAACAACAACATTAACTTATCCTACAGTGCCGCACCTACCAGGAGTCCTAAAACAGCTTTGCTGAGGTATAATCGACATTTGAGAAAGCAGACATACTTAAAATATGCAATTCAATAAGATTTTATGTACATACACACACAAAAACCCTGTTGCTATCAAGTTGGTTCCTACTCATGACGACCCTACAGAAAAGAGTAGAACTGCCCCACAAGGTATCCAACACTGTCAATCTGACTGACTACCACATCTTTGTTCAAAGTATGTCGTTGTTAAGTGCTGTCTAGTTGGTTTCCACTCATAGCAACCCGAGGAGTGGCTGGTGAGTTTGGACTACCGACCTTCAGATTCAAAGTGACCTTGTGGTCCAGTGCTTATCCTACAGCACCACACCAGGACTAACTCCAGATTGTTGAACTTTTGATTAGCAAATGAGTGCTTAAATACTGCACTACCAGGGCTCCTTTTATGCATGTACAAAGGAGTCCTGGAGTGGCGCTGTGAGTTAATTAATGCGCTGGACTGCAAAGTCAGTTTCAAATACAAGGTCGGTGGTCCAAGCTCACCAGTCACTCCTCGGTAGCCCTGTACAGGATTGCTATGGATCGGAGTCAACTCGACGGCACTTAACAATAATAACAACTAAAAATAATTGTCATAGTTAAGATAGTAACCATACCCATTGCTGTTGTTGGTGCCACCAAGTCAATTAGGACTCATAGCGACCCTATGCACACCAGAATGAAACAGTACCCGGTCCCATGCAGCCCTCACAATCCCGGCTAGCTCTCCGGCCGTAGTCACAGCCGCTCCAATATATGTTCTTGCTCTTTTGGGTCTCCTCACAATTTACTTGCCTCTCTCTAACCTCCTCTCTCAGGCAACTCCTAATCTTCACTCAGTCAGATTAGTTTGAATTTTCTAGAGTTTTATAAAAATTGAACCAACCACAAGCACCCTTTCTGTTTGTCATCTTTCACAAAGCACAATTCGTTTCAGATTTATATATTTGGCAGAATGTATCGATACTTCATCCCTTTTTTCAGCTGAATAGTATTCCAGTCCACTACTCCTCTGAATTTAGAAACCATATCAAGAACAGATTTGATGCATTAAATGCTAATACCAAAGACCAGAATTACTGTGCAATGACATCAGGAACACCACACAGGATGGACGAAAGCTAAAGGTCATGAGAAAGACCAAAATGGTATGGATGGAGTTAAGCTTTTGGGACATTCATTTGCGAATGGGGCACTATGCAAACTGACAAGAAACAATTGCAAACAGCCATTAATGATAAGAAAGTAGAATTAAGAAGTATGAATCTAGGAAGATGACAAAAATGAAGTGGAATGCGTCTGTATGATGAGATTGATATTCTGGGTATTAGAGAGTGGACATGGACTAATAGTGACCATTGTGATTCAGACAACTATACAATTTACTATGCTAGGAATGTAACATTGAAGAGAAACGATGTCAAATTCATTGTCAAAAAGAGCATTTCCAGATAAGATATATCTTAAAACAGCAAGATAAGATAACAGCCATTCTTTTACAAGCAGGTCAGAAGAGAATCTGAAACTTGCTCTTGAACATAGGGAAGCTAGAGCAAATGGATGAAATCAGGAAGTAAAATTGCTAAACAGAAATTTTCCAAGGACAGCCCAAGAAGATAAAGTCAAGTTATAATAAAATATGTAAAGACCCAGAGATAGGAAACCAAAAGGGAAGAACACTCTCTGAATTCTCTATCTGAAGGCTTGAAGTAAAAATTCAAGGCTCAGGTTTCAATACTAGAAATTCTATGGGATCCTGGTGTGGTGCTGTGGGTTAATGCACTAGACTGCAAAGTCGGTTGGGACCACAAGGTTGGTGGCTCAAGCTCACCAGCTGCTCCTTGGAAACCCTATACATGGTTGTTATGGGTCAGAACTGACTTGATGGCACTTAACAACAACAACAACAATGGTCAAAATATTGAATGATACAGAGTCAGAAAGAAATGGTCAGTGTTAAAACTTTTCCAAGGGTGACATATATCAAGAACCGATGGTATTGATTGAAGATGCCCAAGGTGCACCAAAGGCATTGGTGAAACGCTAGAGGTGGTCACATTCCTGTATGAAACAACAGGCTGGAGTTGGTGTCGATCCAACTCAAGATACTCCCATGCATGTCAGAGTCCAGCTGTGTCCCATAGGCTGTGGACTGGTTATTCAGAAGCCGATCCGTAAACCTGTCTTCCAAGATGTCAGCCTTTCAGTTAACAGCCAATCAGTTTGTGCCATCCAGAGGTTCCTGAATTAATAGAAAACAATGCTCCTGACTACAAGGTTACTCTGTGTACCCCAAATGCATCCATTTCTCCAGGCTATCACTTGGGTAGCCTAAGAGTTCTAATTATTGTCTGAACAGCCATACTATTGTTAAATGAAAAAGAAAAAAAAGAGAAAAAAGAAAAATGGACATTTGATTGAAATGGTATTGTATGTTTAGTTTTATTTGTAATCAGAGGAAAAGTGGGCATTTTTAGTGTCTATGAACCTGACATTTTCACATTTAGCATCCAGTTAAATCAATGAATCTAAGCCCTGAAGCAAAGTTATGTTCCATTCATCCCAATATGTATGTGTTAGCCTTTCATGCATCTGAGGAACCACCTGATGATGGAAGGGGAGCTGCAGAGTTAAGATAGGATTCCATATTAAGCTGCATCCTGCTGACATCTTATAAGACCCACCAGCTTCTTGCAAGCTTCCTTCCCCTCAGCTCTGTGCACTGACTAGCTTACAGAAAATATAATTACTCTTTCCAGTGAGAATTACCTCAAGGTGGTCCAAATTAGACATATCAGACTTCACTCCAATTTGGTACTATTGCAAGTATTATCCAAATACTTCAGAGAGGGTCATGTTGTTTCCCTTAGATGTGTGTGGATCGGGTTGCTTTTGTCACTTTATTCTAGATTGGTTTGTGACTACCCCCACACTCACTATCCAGTGTCGTTTCTGTACATGGACAGGTAAGAAGTGAAGCGTAAAGACTCAGGGATCCATGAAGACCAAGGCCATTTGGGTTCATGGCTTCGTATGGGAATTCGAACAAGGATTGGAGTTCCATGAGATAGAAATGAGCTTGTGTTCACTGGGCAGTATTTTCTTCCTACTATGACCATATTCTTCTAGGATCTAATTGCAAAATGAATGTAAAAGCACGGTGTGAAATTAAACGCAATATGAAACATGGAAACAGTCTACAAGTAGTAGTGTTAGTAATGATGTGGATAATCCTTGTTGAATATCCATGATGCACAGAGTGCTGCTTTAAGCACTTCACATGCAGGTGGTCATTTCATCCTCACATCACTTGTATTAGGTTATTTTACAGATGGAGAAATTGAGGCCCGAGATGGTTAAGCAAATTGTACAAGGTCACACCGTTGGAAGCAAATCAGGTAGTAGCCTCTGAGACCATATATCCAGATTGCCTTTTCTAGATTCAACCACCTTTCATCATAGGAATGGCCTCTTTAATAATGATAATAATGCCTATATCCATATCTGTCTGTCTACATCTGTTTGTCTATCCAACCACATATCCATCCCTCCTTTCCTCCAGCCACCTATCTACCTCTATTGTATCTTATGGAAATAATGCATTTGCTGTCATTTTACCATTATATGTTTACTGTTCATTGTTGTTAAGTGCCGATAAGTCAGTTGTAACCCACAATGACCCTACAGACAAGAGAACAAAACATCGCCATCCTCACAATTGCTGTTGTGCTTGATCCCATTGTGCCAGTCCATGTCGTTGGGGGTCTCTCTCTTTTACACTGTCCCTTCTCTTGGTCAAGCATGATGCCCTTCTCCAGGGACGATTCCCTCCTGATAATATATCCAAATTAGGCTAGATGAAATTTGGCCATCTTGGCTTCTGAGGACTATTCTGGTTGTATTTCTTCCAGAACAAATTTGTTTGCTCTTCTGACAGTCAATGGTACCTTCAATATTCTTCTCCAACATCATAATTTAAATGCATCAATTTTTCTACAGCCTTCCTTATTTCTTGTCCAACTTTCTCATGTATAGAAGACTATTGAAAATGCAATGGCTTGGGTCCGGCACACTTTAGTCCTCAAACTGACTGCTGCTTCCATGAGTGTTGATGGTGGATCAAAGCAATATGAAGTCTTTGGCAACTTCAATCTTTTCTCCATTTACCATGAGGTTTTTTTATTGGTCCAGTGGTGAGGATTTTTGTTTTCTTTACAATGAGGTACAATCCATGTGGAAGGGTCTTTGATCTTCATCAGTAAGTATTTTAAGTCCTCTTTGCTTTCAGCTAGCAATGTTGTATCATCTTCATATCACAGATTGTTAAAGAGTCTTCCTCCAATCCTGATGTCATATTTTTCTTCATCTTCTCAAGAGTATTTGCTCAGCATACAGATTGAATAAGTATGATAAAAGACTACAACCCTGGCATACACTTCCCTGACCTTAAACCATTCAGTGTCCCCTTGGTCTGTTCAATCTGTCTCTTGGTCTATGTACAAGTTCTTCATGAGCACAATTAGCTATTCTGGAATACTCATTCTCTCCAATATTGTCTATAGCTTGCCATCATCCACACAATCGAAAGCCTTTGCATAGTCAATAAAGCCCATTAACCATCTTTCTGGTATTCTCTACTTTCTGCCAAGATCCACAGTTGGAGGCAAACCAGGTAGTAGCCTCTGAGACCATATATCCAGATTGTCTTTCCTAGATTCGGCCTCCTTTCAACATGGGAATGGCCTAGATAATAATACCTGATGTCAGCAATGATGTCCCTCGTTCCATGGCCTCTTCGGAATCTGGCTTGAACCTCTGGCAGTTCCTCTTCAATATGCTTTTGCAGCCATTTTAAAATTATCTTTCACAAAGTTTTTCTTGCCTGAGACGTTAATGATATTGTGTGATGGTTTCCGCATTCTGCCATAAGCACACTAAAATCAGCATTATTGTGAAGTACGTTTCAGTTGATTCTGACTAATGCGACCGTGTATAGGGTTTCCAAGGAGCAGCTGGTGAGTTTGAACCAACAACCCTGTGGTTCAAACCGACACTGCGGTCCAGTGCTTTAGCCCACAGTGCCACACCAGGACTCCTGAAAAATCAGTTAGTGCTTACAAAATACCTTGGGGCAAACGTGCGGTTGGCAAAAAGTACATGTATGCTATTTGTGCAAGATATGGTATGTACCAAACCTATCTATCTATCCATCCTTCCATCATTCTATCTACCTGCCTGTCAAACCATATCTATCTAGCTAAATCTATCACCTATCCATTTAGTTACAACACACACACAAACACAATAGTAGCTTTAATTAGAAAAATTCACGTTAAGGGTTAGAAAGTTTTATAATTCAATTTTGACAAGGCTATTTTCTTTCTTGCAGGGATTCTAATATTAAAGAGGACTGATTTACTCAGTCCTGGTATAGCACTGTAGGATAAGTACTAGACTGCTAACCACAAGGTTGGAGGGTCAAACCCACCAGCTGCTCCTCAGAGATCTTATACAGAGTCAATATGAATCAGAACTGACTCAATGGCACTTAACTACAACATTTATAGAAAAAAGAAAAAAAAAACGAACACAATGAATTTTAATTATTAAATGTTTTTCCCCTTAGAAAATAATGATAATAATGAAAGGCTTATTTATCTTGCTATTTAAAACACAAGAGTCTTAGTGTGTTGGCTGTAGAATAAGCACAAGACCACAAGGTTGGTTTGAACCTCAAAATCAGCAGTTGGAACTCACCAGCCACTCCTCAGAAACCCTGTACTGAGTAAACAAGTGACTCAGATGCACTTAGCAACAACAGCAACAAACACAACAAGCAAATAAAAATCCTAACATTCACTAGGTCTTCAGTAGATACTTGTTAAATCAATCTGTTGTTGTTGTGTGCCGTGGAGTCAGTTCTGACTCATACCGACCGTGGACTGGGTTTCCAAGGCTGTAAATCTTTATGGGAGCAGAAAGCCTCATCTTTCTTCCACAGAACAGCTGGTAGTTTGGAATTGCTGACCATGAGATTAGCAGCCCGATTGTTTTGGTTGAAAAAATTTGGAATGGTCCTACCATTAAAAGTGGATCTGGGCTCATATCTAACTTCCAAATATTGCCTGAACTTGGCTCCATAAAATAAGACTATAGCAATAACTTACACATCAGTAGAATATGATTCTTTAAATACATGATTAGATATTTTCATTGATCTGGCACTACACTAGGTATTTTAAGTAACTACACTCTGGTAGTGTAGTGGTTACGAATCGGGCTGTGAACCGCAAGGTCAGTAGTTCGAAACTATCAGCTGTTCCATGGGAGAAAGATGAGGCTTTCTGCTCCCATAAAGATCTACAGCCTCGGAAACCCTGTGCAGGGTCAGTATGAGTCGGTTCAGACTCCACGGCACATAATCATCACCACCACACATGCAAAGTATTAAAGACATCCAGGCATTGTAAACATTTAAATTTTTTCATTCAGGTAGCAATACGTAAGTTGGATCCACAATGGGAGAAAGACTGGAGATTTAATATGTTTAAATTATGGTGTTTACAAAGAAATACTGAATATACCATGGACGACCAGAAGAAAGGAATCCTAGTGTGGCGCTGTGGATTAATGCGCCAGACTGCAAAGCCATTTGAACTGCAAGGTTGGTGGTTCAAGCTCACCAGCTGCTCCTTGGAAACCCTAAATAAGGTCACTATGGGTCGGAACTGACTCGACGGCACTTAACAACAATAACCAGAAGGAGACCTGGTCTGGTGTTGTGTGGTATTGTAGGATAAGCATTGGGCCATGAGATCAATTTGAATCCCAAAGTCAGTGGTTCAAATTCACCAGCTTCTCCTTGGAAATCCTGATTGCTATGAGTCAAAACCGACTCGATGACACTTAACAAAAACAAGAACCAGAAAACAAACAATGGGTCTGTCTTGGGATAAGTACAGCTGGAATGCTCCTTAGAAGCAAGGATGGCAAGACTCCATCTCGTGTACAATAGACTTGTCCTCTAGAGGGACCAGTGCCTAGAGAAGGACATCATGCTTGGTTAAAGTGAAGGATCAGTGAAAAACAGAAAGACCTTCAACAAGTGGTGGGAACGAGATGGATTGATTGGCGCAGTGGACTCAATCAATAACTAGGAGGATGGCACCCGACTGTTGTTGTTGTTGTCAGGTGCCATCGAGTCAGAACCGACTTATAGTGACCCCATGCACAGCAGAATGAAACAATGTCCGATCCTGGGCCAACCTCACTACCTCTGCCACACTTGACACCATCAATGATACCACCTGGCTGATGCATCTCATTGGGGGTCTTCCTCTCGTTCTCTGACCCTCCATCTTACCCAGCATGACATCTTTCTCTAGTGACTGTTCCCTCCTGACAATATGTCCAAAGTATGAGAGACGAAGCTTAGCCATCTTGGCCTCCAAGGAGCACTCTGGCTGCACTTCTTCCAAAACAGATCTATTGGTTCTTTTGGCAGCCCATGGCACTTTTAGTATTCTCCTCCAACACCACAATTCCAAGGCATCAATTCTTATACGATCTTCCTTATTCACTGTCCAGCTTTCACATCCATATGAGGGCAGCCGACTAGGGAGTGTTTTATGAGTTTGCTATGAGACAGAAACAACTAGGTGGCACTGAACAGCAGCAATAATGACATAACCAACTCACAGTGCCCTGCAGATGATTTCATAGGCCCCCAACAAAATTCTCATGCTTCGTGTCAACTGTCTTAATACTAATGATGTGAAACATGGTCCTGAGACATTATTGTCTATCTGGTCATTTGTACAAAAAGTTTTTAAAGGATGATGGAATAGAAATACATATCTCATTGGAGAAATTGTTTGGCTAGTTCTACCCAGATGCTTCTCCTAGAGTTCCACTTAATAGGTTGTGCTTGGCGTTGGCAAGTAGCCAGAAATAGTTCTAATTTTATTTTTATTCTCAGCTCGATAAAAACTTTCGCTTTCATTCTGAAAGCATGCCCTTCTGTTTTGATTTCTGCAGAGTTAAGCACACTACTCATTAACCAAGCAAATCCCTGAGAGTCCAAACTTGGCAAAGTTAAGGAAAGACAAGTCTGCACTGTTTGGGGATCAAGGTTTTTAGGGACCCTTGGCAGAAAGGCAGACCTAATTTCTGGGCTCATTTATATGTGACACTAACAACACTTATAATGAAATCTGGCCAAAGTTGGAGTGATACATCTGCCACTCCAACTGGTTGAAACAAAATGAGAAAATCTGTGCAAAGAGCAGACATGAAAAACAATTCATAAAGTCACAGTGAACCAGTGGTAAGCTTTGTGTACTTTTAGATCTAAAATGGTGTTTTTGGGGATTGCAGAATTCCATAGATCAGTGGTGCAGTTTGAAGTGAAAAACAGAATGAGATTTAACTTTTGATTTTAATTGTAGCCACGCATATGACTTATTTAAAGTATACATGAGCAAAGATGTCAGTTTGAGGAATAAGTACTCCTGACCCAAGCCACAGTATTTTCAATCTCCTTATATGCTTGTGAAAGTTGAACAGTGCACAAGGGAGATTGGAAAAGAATAAATGCATTTGAGTTATGGTGTTAGAGAAGAAAATTAAAAATACCATGGACTTCTAGAAGAACAAACAAATCTATGTTGGCAGAAATAAAACCAGAATGTTCCTTAGAAGCCAGGATGGTGAAACGTCATTTCTCATAATTCAAATATGTTATCAGGAGGAACCAGACCCTGGAAGAGGACATCATGCTAGGTAAAGTGGAGGGTCAGTGAAAAAGAGGAAGACCCCCAAGAAGATGGATTGGCACAATGGTACCAGCGATGGGCTCAAGTATAACAGTGATTGTGAGGAAAGCACAGGACCAGGCAGTGTTTTGTTCTGTTGGGTATAAGGTCGCTATGAGTTGGAATTGACTCCAAAGCACCTAACAAGAGCAAATAAAATGACCAATAGTCTCTCTTCCCTAGATAATCAGTCCATTTTCAACACCAAGGTTGCTTATTCAAGGCCGTGGAAGCTAGGTTGCTTACTACCTAGAAAGTCAATGTTGGAACCCACCAGTTGCTCCTCAGGAAAAAGATCTGAAAGTCTATTTCTATAAAGGTCACAGCCTTGGAAACCCCATGGGGCAGTTGTACTGTCACCTCTCAGATTGTTGTTAGTTGGAGTCGACTTGATGGCAATGGTTTGGATTTTCGTTCAGAAGCAAGGTTAGAGATCTTTGACTTTATCGTAAAATCAGTGGAAGATCAGTAGATGGTGATGCCTGGGATCTCTAAGCATCCCTCCAACTGTAGCACTCAGGTTTCTCATGGGTGTATCAAGAGTCAGATCATAACACAGGAGCAGTTATTAACATTTAATCCAATAATTCAGATCTTAGCTGAATTATTATACATAGCTTCTTTATGCAACCTTGACCTAGAACTTAACAAAGTTTATATGGAAAGCTTTATGTGTCGTTTTGTATTTGTTTGTTTTTTTCTGTGATAATTCCCCACCAGACTACAAGTTCCAAGAACTCAGAAGTTGTTCTTAAGTTGATAACAGGGAATCCCATAATTTAAACGAAATAATGGACCAATGGTTATATGTGAAAGGTTGGAAAACATTTAGATCCGGATGCTTTCTTCCCCTGCACTTACCTGTGGGTTGGGACTTTATGTGACATTTGATTCATGTATCTAGCTGACACTCATCAGTGGCTCCAGTAGGGCAGCCATGGTGTTGCTACTGGTCACATACTGTTGTCTCAGCATCCAGCAGAGGCTTGTTGGTAGAAACAATGACCATTCTAGTACCAGGGGAGTCCTGGTGTGGCACTGTGGGATAAGTGCTCGACCACAAGGTCTCTTTGAACAGCAAGGATGGTGGTTCAAAGTACCTGCTGCTCCTCTGAAACCTTATACAGGGTCACTATGAGTTGGAAGCAATGCCACAGCACACAACCACCAGATAGATAGATAGAGCTAGGTAGATGTGTGTGTTTACATATGTATACTACTAGGGGATTTACAAAGAACCTTTTAAAGAGTTACCTAATGGATATTTTATTTTGTTTTGTTTTGTGCATTTTTGTTGTGAAGTACCAGTGCCGTCGAATCAGTTCTGACCCATAGCAACCCTGTATACGGTTTCCAAGGAGCACCTGGTGAGCTTGAACCACCGACCTTGCAGTTCAAACAGGTTTGCAGTCTGATGCATTAACCCACAGCACCACAGCTATGTGTGTGTGTGTGTATACAAAACAAAATAAAAGTGTTGTTAAGTGCCATCAAGTCAGTTCTGACTCACAGAGACTTTCTGAGGATTAGCTGATGGGTTTGAATCGCTGATCTTATGGTTCACAGTCCAGTGCTGATCTGACAGCACCAAATGAGGTGTGTGTATATATATATATACAAATACAATAAAACTGGGCATATGAATCCAATAGTCACAAAAACATGAAATCACAACGCACAGATAGTAAGGGGAAGATAGCATAGCATCTGGCACTGCATGCTTTCCGGTCTTAAACATGTAGCCATTAACTATTCATTCATTTCAGCTCTGAGACTCCCTGTTACCAACTTAAGCGCAACTTCTGAGTTCATGGAACAAATACATAAATATAATGGTTGACACAGATAGATATGTGTCGCTATGGGTCAGTACTGACTCGATGGCACCTAACAGCAACAACAGACTCAAACATA
>NW_006408541.1:5725905-5728755 GCF_000296735.1 Chrysochloris asiatica | reverse complement strand
AGTATAAGCTCCTTGAATACAGGGCCCGTGTATCTGTAACACCATCTCCAGGTCTTTGTGGAGAGCCTGGACTGTACAGGGGTTAAACACTTGGTTATGAACTAAAATGTTAGAAGTTGAAATACACTGTCTCAGGCTGGGTTTCTAGAGAAGTAAAATCAGTGAAGTTACATGGTGGTGGTAGTTGTGTGATGTGGAGTCGGTCCTTACTCATGTGACCCTGTATAGGCTATAAAGCTTTATGGGAACAGAAAGCCTCATCTTTCTCTCATGGAACAGTGGGTAAATTCGAACTGCTGATCTTGCTGTTAGCAACTCAATTTATACCTACTATCAGCATCGATGAACTCAAGTGTGGCAACAATAATGAGGTTGGCCCAGGATCAGGCAATGTTTTGTTCTGCTGTGCATAAGGTTGCTATGAGTCAGTATTGACTCGATGGCACCTAACAGCAACAACATGCTACCAGGGCTCCTTATATATGCATATATAGATAGATATATAGATAGATCGATAGATAGATAGATAGATAGATAGATAGATAGATAGATAGATAGGGAAGTTTTATTCAAATAATAGCTCACCATTGCAGAGGTGGGACAGTACCAAACCTGTGTCACATGAACCAAGATTGGCAGGCAGGTCCAATAGGCAGACATGCAAGTAATAGAGCAGGCCACTATCTCAATTCCAAAGAACCAGATGTTGGAGGAGGAGCCAGATGCAAGATCCAGACCCAGCAGAAAAACAAGCAACTTTTGCCTAAGTGTCCATTATATTGGAAGCAGGCCACACCCCTGGGGAAGCATTGTTTCAGTTGGCTGCTCATAGCCAATCATCTTAGACTTAACTACAATGTATTAGATCTCACCATGGGGATAACCTTATCTCAGCTGCAAAACCAGTGGGAATCCTGGCCCAGTCAAGGTAAGACAAAACCTTAACTATCACATACAATCAGAGATTAGGTGTTCTGCTTCTGAAAAGTCACAATCTTAAAACCCCAATGGAGCACAGTTCTACTCAGACACACATTGGAATTAACACAATTGCAAAAGTTCTCTCCTGGTGCTTAGCACAGTGCTGGTAGCAAATACTCAATACTTTTTCTTTAGTTCCCAACTAAATGTAATATACAGGAAGAGATTTGGAAAGAACTAGAGTTCTATATTAATTCAATTTTATTTTATTTTACAAGGAGAAAAATGTTAGAGGGATCTGGAGGTTAAAAAAAAAAAAAAAAGTTATTCCTTTTAAAGCCATGCTTTGGGAAATCTCAAGAGACTTTTCCCTCCCTGGGTATTAAACAGGCCAGTCATGTCACTATGCTGAAGCTAAACTGGCATGAATCCATTAAAGCATCAGAAAAAGCAGCTGTTCATCTCCTCTGTCCCTAATTCTGAAGGGGAGAGAATTGGAGGGAAGCAGTGACAATATCAGGTGGCAGAAGAGATAAATCTTTGACCTAAACCTCATAAGTTACAGCATCTGTAGTGTTGTGTTTGATTTGGCAGGAGAGTTCAAAGTACCTGCTAGAGGTAACAAAGGACAAAAAAAAATGCAAGGAAGCTTATGAATACTTGCTGGGACTGGGAGAGAAAAAGAGGAAGAGGCAGAAAGGAGGGGGTGGAGAGAGAAATGAAAGAAGAGAGAGAGAAATTGGGGAGAGAGCAAGAAAGAAAGAGAGGGAGAGGGTAGGAGAAAAGGAAGAAAAAAGAGAGCAGAGAAAAAGGAGAAAGAAAAAGAGAGAAGAGACAGGGAAGGGAGGGGAGAGAAAGACAGAGGAGGAAAGGAAAAGAATGAGGAAAAAAGAACGAAGATATAGGAGTTGGAGAGCAAAAAGAAAGATGAGAAGAAAGTGAAAAGAGAAAGGAAAAGGGAAGAGATGTCTTGGGAGGTACTATAACAAATTCAACCCAATCCTTTGGTAGGGAGACTTGCCAGGAAGTGGGACTCTTCTAAAATATCAGATAGTCTTCATGGCCACTTGGTTCCACCATAATAAGTCTGAGATGTGGTTGCTAACTGGACTAATTATATCCAACACATACTGACTAGTTAGCTAATAAGAATTAGACATTCCAACATGCAAAGGAAAGGTAGGCTTTGCCCTCAAGGAGTTTGAAATCTAATAGGAAAGAGCAGGAAATGCAATCCCCAATTGTCAAGACAAAATGGCCTACTTTTCGAAAGCTGAAACCCTCACGTTAAATTTGACCCTCTTCCTGAATGGCTGGCTTGACACATGTTCCATACATACTATTGTAACAATTTAAAAATGACTAAGCAATCAGCTTTGTATTCTCTTTCTATATACAATACCAAATTACTGCCTTTAGATTGCGGTGCTTTCATTTTTGTTTGGCTTTGTTTGTTTTGTCCTTGTTTAAGTACAATTAACCAGATGTTTTAACTTCCTCTACACTCAGGCTAAATTAAATGAATGACTTGGAATTTGCAGTGCAGCGAAAACACCAATGAGGGCAGGAATACAGTGGGACTGTTTGATCAAGGGCATCACTATGGTAGCTAATAATGGAGACTTTCCAATAAGCTCTAGTTAAACAATGGCTACAAAATGTTGTTACTTATGTTAGTTGCCATCAAGTCACTTCCAACTCACAGTGACCTCGTGTACAAGAGAATGAAATGCTACCTGGTCCTGCAATATTCACAGAAAGTTCTTATTAGGTGCCATTGAGTGGATTCTGATTCATAGCAACCCTGCAAAGGATTTCTATGGGGCACCTGGTAAGTTTAAACAACAAACCTTGCATCTAAGAGTCCAGCACTCTTCCTACAGCACCACACCAGGATTCCACGTACTTGTGCGTTGTTGTTTGTTGTTA
>NW_006408541.1:5700827-5724350 GCF_000296735.1 Chrysochloris asiatica | reverse complement strand
AATGACTCTGTGTATTCCTTCCATCTTCTTTTGATACTTCCTGCATCATTCAATATTTTTCCCATAGATTCCTTCAACATTTCAAGTCAATACTTGAATTTTTTTCTTCAGTTCTTTGAGCTTGAGAAACGCTGAGCATCTTCTTCCCTTTTGGATTCCTAACTCCACAGATCTTTGCATATTTCCTTATAAATACTTGACTTTGTCTTCTTGAGCTGATCTTTGAAATTTTCTTTTCAGCACTTTTATCTCCTCATGTTGTCCATTTGCTTTAGCATGTCTATGCTGGAGAGCAAGTTTCAGAGTCTTCTGACATCCATTTTGGTTTCTTCCTAATTTCCTGTCCTCTTAATGCCCTTTTGTTTTCTTCCTGTATGATGTTCTTGATGTCATCACATAACTCTTCTGCCCTTCGGTCTTTAGTGTCTAATGCATCAAATTTCAATATTTGAGTCCAGTGTTGCAGCTGGTATATCAATCCATCTTCCTCTTTCTGGCAAACCTTTACTTTACCATCTAGGATGTCTTTGTCAAGTTGTTGGTCCTTCCTATCTCACCATCCTTACTTCTAAGGAATATTCAGAATGTTCTTCTTTCAAGACAGAACTGCTCATGCTTCTAGCAGTCGATTGTATAGTCAGTATTATTTGTCAGCATCATAAATCAAGAATATCAACTCTTCTTAGTCTTTCTTATGTACAACAGCACAAAACATTGCGTGGTCCTGGGCCAACCTCACAACTGTTGCCACGCTTGAGCTCATTGATGCTGCCACTTTGCCAATCCATCTCGCTGGGGGTTTTCATACACATATGAGACTATTGAAAATACCACAACTAGGGTCAAGTGTACCTTAGTCCTCAAAGTGACATCTTTGCTTGTTAACACTTTCAAGAGGTATTTCAAGCAGACGTTTTGCCCAATTCAAAATGTGGTTTGATTGTGGCATCCAAAGTAAAATGAAATTCTTTATAATTTCAATGTTAACTTATTTTCATTTATCATGTTGTTGCTTTTTGATCCAGTTGAAAGGATAGATGTTTTCTTTCTACTGAGGTGAAATCCATACTGAAGTCTGTATTCTTTGATCTTCATAGGAAAATACTTCCAGTCTTATTATCTTTCAGCAAGCAAGGTTGTGTCGCCTGCATATCACAAATTGTTAATGAGCCTCCCTCAATCCTGATGTCATGCTCTTCTTCATAGAATGTAGCTTCTTGGATTACTTGCTCAGCACACAACTTGAATAAGTTTCAACACAAGATCAAATTTTAGCACGAGAAATTTTCAGTTCCTTTGAAATGGTCACAAAACCTAAAAAATAGTATCAGTCTTTTAAGTGATCAAATTATGGCTTAATCCAAGCTGATTGTCTTTTAAAATTGACTTTAATTAGGCTTAGCAATTTTATAATTATGGTGGTATGCAATCACAATTATTTGAAAATATTGGAACATGGGAAGAAAAGGAAACCCTGATCAGTATTCCCTGACATCCTTTTCCTTGCTACTCCTTTTGCAATTTTATCGAACACAGGAAGGATGGACTAATTTGGGAAAGAAACCAGAACACTTGATGTGCCTATGCGATGGAGGGGCACAATAGTTTCCCAATGGTCTTACCAACTGTCATGAAGATGGCATATTGTTGTTGTTGTTGTTGTTAAGTGCCATCAAGTGGGTTCTGACTCATAGCAACCCTGTATAGTGTTTCTGAGAAGTGGCTGGAGAGTTTGAACTACCAACCTTTCAGTTCAAATTGACCTTGTGGTCCAGCACATTATCCTGTAGTGCTAAACCAGGACTCGGCAATGTTTCATTTCACTCTCCATGAGCCAACTGGAAAGCAACTGACAAAACCAGAGCAAAGGAAAATTTTCTCATGAGAAATGTATGGAAGTGGTGGTAGTGGTTATGTGCTGTGGAGTCGGTTCCGACTCATAGTGACCCTGTATGGTAGAGTGATGAATTCATTTAAAACAATTGATTATGAGTAGTTATTAGGTAACTAACCCTGTTTATGGAGTCCTGGTGTGGCGCTGTGGGTTCATATTCTAGACTGCAAAGTTGGTTTGAACTGCAAGGTTGGAGGTTCAAGCTCACCAGCTGCTCCTCATAAACCCTATAAAGGGTCGCTATGGGTCAGAACTAACTCAGTGGCACTTAACAACAACATGTTTATGATTGGTCTAGGGACTCTCAAACTTGTGTATCAGCATCACCTGGAGGACTTACTGAAGCACAGATTCTCAGGCATGCTCCCAGAGCTTCTGGTTCAGTAGATCTAAGGTGGGCCCTGAGCATTTGCATCCCCACCAAACTGCAGGTGATACTGATGCTGCAAGAAGGAGCCCAAGTGGCACTGCTGACTGATGCTCAGCTGCTAACCTAAAGGTTGGCAGTTCAAACATTCTTAGCAACTAGGTGGATCAAAGGCCTGACAATCTGTTGTTGTAAAGACTCCAAACCCAACACAACCGACTGATGCTGAGTCCAATGACAAGACACAGTGACCCTATTGGACAGACGAGAACTGTTGCCTAGGATTCCCAAGGCTGTAAATGTTGATGGAAGCTGACTACAATATCTTTCTATTGAGGAGTGACTGGTGGGGTCAAATCACTGACATTTAGGTTAACAGTCCACCAGTTATTATAGCCTAGAAACCCCTAGTGAGTAGTTCTTCTCTGTAACACCTGGGGTATCCATGAGTCAGGGGCCAATCAGATGGCAGCTAACAACAACTCTGCTGAAACCACTTCTAGAAACCCAGGGGCCACTTTGAAAAACAGGTCATGCTTTGCAGATGTTCTCCTGAGCCTGTGAGATTTCGAGGTGATGAGATTTTGAGGTGAATTGGTGAATTTTTCCATACCATTTCACAGGACATGCATTCTCCTTTTCTCATCATGACATAAGAAACAGAAAAAACAACAGTTACTTTTAAAAAAAAAAAAATCTATTCTTAATTTGGCAGGAAATGCTTTGTTTGAAACAAGTAGGTGAGAGCCTGTGACTAGATGCTGAATCGTAAGTCACATTTGTTTGGTTGTTGTTGTTGTTTTCTTTCCGTCACACAAAAGACTGTATTCACTAGAAGTCCTGGCCCAAAAAAGAAAGAAAGAAATTCTGTATTGATAGCTCCATGAGACCTCACACAAAAACCAGATAAAACGTTCACTGCTCTGCACATAAAGATGGAGAGAGCAAGAATCTGACTTCCCTTGAACGATGGTTTTTTTTGGATAATCCTCCTCAGCTGAAGTATGTGAATTTGTGCTAGAGAAGAGTTGGTACAATGGTTAAGTACTTGGCGGCTAACTGGAAGGTTTGCAGTTCGAACCCACTAGCTGCTCTGTAGGAGAAAGATGCAGCAGTCTGCATCTGTAAGGTTATAGCCTTGACAACCCTCTGGGGAAGTTCTACTCTGTCCTATTGGATGGAATTGCTATGAGCTGGATTTGACTCAAAGACATTGGGTTTGGTTTGGGGTTAGTGTTAGAAAATGCTCTCCTTAAGGGCTTTCACTTATTGTTAGTTGCCATTTAATCGATTCTGACTCATAGTAACCCTACATGTATGGAGTGAAGCTGTCCCAAAGACTTTCTTGGTTTGATTTTTTTTTTTTAATGTTTTATTGTGAATTATGTGATAGTTAACATGGGAGAACATTAGCTTTACATTCATCCTATCGTATATCATTTCATTGTCATGGTTATAATCCCCTCCTTGCATCATCAACCAACCAAAGGGTTTACCCTGCAAGCCTGCCCCATGGTCATCAGCACACAGCCCCTCTTCCTCTCTGGGTCTAGAGTCCCCAGCCACTCCATCTCTCCACGTCATTGTCTCTGCCTCCCTTTCTGGTGTCACTGCTTCTCTGGGTAGGGTCCCGCTCTCTGTTCTTCTCCCTTGATGGTCCCATGGACCTCTGCTCCTGGACTGCAAAGTCAATCACACCCCTCCTTTTGCTACAAAACATCCACCTTTACATTTCCAACCCTCACAGTCAGTCCTGATAACAATTATTCACCATTGTACCACAAGGGACCTATCCCCATTTCCATTTATTAGCTCCACCCAGACAGATTGGATACTACTCAGTGGAGATCACCAGGTCTTTGTTCCATGGAGCTGTTGGGTGGGTTCAAACCACTCCCCATCCCTTTTGGTTAGCAGTTGAGTGCTCAGACGTTGTGCCACCAGGGCTCCTTTTATGAGAGCTACATATTAAATATGTTCAGCTTGAGGGCCCTGTTGCTGTAGCACAAAATCAACCAAAGGCCACATATAAAGAGAAGGACGTGGCTATTGTCCAATAAAACTTTATCAACAGCTCAGGCAACTGGCTAGATCTGGCCAGAGTTGTAGATTTCATCCTTAGAGTGGGAACTCCATCGGACACACCTGATCCCCAAATTGGGGTAGTTGTGGATGAGCTTTTAAATTCACCTATACTCAGAGATGCTGGTTCAATGCATGTGACATGAGTCCTGCTCATCTCTGATTATCACAACTTCCAGGGTGGGGACAGGATGCAGGTTGACGCTCAGGGTCAAAGAAAGAGGCTCAGGAAATTTCTTAGTGCCCATGAAGCACTTGTTTATGAGACTGTGCCCTGTTTTATACAAATCCACTTCCTCTTGATTGTCTGAGAGACTGACCACTGTGACCTGCCTCTGTGTCCTGCCTGTCCCCTTGGAGCACACTACCCAGAAATGTCCTTGTGGTATGCTCAACAGGACAAGCACTACCTCAGAGCCCCTGCCCTCAGGCTGCCAACTCAGACTTCTATTTAGAGCCATCGTCAAGGTGTCTGGTGCATTTTAATACATACAACAACCCCCCAGGATTTCCATGAAAGGCTTCTCAAGGTTTAATGTGAACATTAGCCAACAAAAGATCTTGCTAAAATGCAGGTTTGGGTTCAGTAGTTTTGAGTGAGGCCACAGTTTTGTATTAGTACCAAGCTCCACAATTCTGCTGATGTCAGTTGTTTTATGGCTTACACTCGGATCATCCAGATTTTAGTAGACAGCCCTTTTATTGGCTCTGGACATTGACTACTAACAACTTGAGATGTTCCTGACCCGCACATCCCACAGAATCCTTCTGGGAATGTCACAGTTTATCATTAAGTCAGAATATTCCAAATATGAGGTCCTCAGTTGGCAAAAACAGTTTGTATTTGGCTGCTAACTGAAAGATCGGTAGTTGGAGCCCACCCACTGGCATTATGGAAAAGTCTGGGGATCGGCTTCTTCAAAGATTACAGCCAAGAAAATCCTTTGGAGCTCAGTTCTTCCCTGTAACATATGGGGTCACGATGAGTCAGAATCAACTCAAGGACAATGAATATGATCTGGGTTTGGTTTATTCCAAATATACCCACCAATTATGGTGACAATCTATGTAATCATATTTCTTCTTGAGTGGTGTAGAAATGTGTGAAGACAGACAAAATTACTTATGTTGATATACTTTCATTTGTTGTTGTTGTGAAGTGTCATCAAGACTGTTCTGACTCATAATGACACTGTACAGGGTTTCTGAGGAGTGACTGGTGAGTTGAACCACTGACCTTGCAGTTCAAACCTTTCAATTCGGTGCTTACCCTACAGTGCCACACCTGATTAATGCAGTGGCACTGTAGGGTAATGCACTGGACCACAAAGTTGGTTTGAACCAAAAGGTTGGAAGTTCAAACTCATCAGCCACATCTTGAAAACCTTATACAGGGTTGCTTTTGAGTCAGAAAAGACTCAATGGCATTTAACAACAACAAAAATAACACAGTAAAATGGAATTCTGGTGTGCTGCTGTAGGATCTGCACTGGACTTCTAACCACAATGTCAGTGGTTCAAGCCCACCGGTCACTCCTTGGAAATCCTATACTGGGTCACTATGCATCAGAACTGACTTAACAGCATTTAACAACAACAATATGGAATCAAATGTTCTTTTTTTTTCTCACTAACATATTTTATGCCCACATGCATCTCTGCTTTTGTTCAGAACACCCTCCATCAGCAGACATTATTCCAATTCTGCATAGTGAAGCAGATTTTCCTTGTTGTATCTATAGAGGGTTTGTCTCTCTAACTTGGCTTTAAACTTTTATGGCAAAGTCTACAGCCATGTAGTCCAAAAAGCACTAGTTTTGTATTTGTAGCGGTTTTCAATGCTACATGAGAAATTACCAAATTTCCATGGCTTACAACAATACGTGATTATCTCCCACATTTCCCATGCAGGAGTTCAGACATGGTTCAGTTAGCTCTCTTGTCAGAATGTACAAGGGAGCTTAGAAAGTTTTTTGGGAAAATTTCACTATCTCTTAACTTAGTTTTTCCATAAAATTTTGGAAATCCCCTCAAATTTCTCTGTGGCTATAGGATTGGGATCACTATTGTTCTTGTATTGGCCAAGGACCATGCCCCCTGCAACTCTAGAAACTTCTTTCCATTCTTAGAGGTGGCCCACAGCTTCTAGTCATGTGGGCTTCCTCAATAAGACTGCTTACCTCATCAAGGCAGCAAAGAGAATCTCTTGCCCCCACCTGTTAATTCGAGTTGGAGGAGAATATTGAAAGTGCCATGGGCTGCAAAAAGAACCAACAGATCCGTTTTTGAAGAAGTGCAGCCAGAGTGCTCCTTGGAGGCCAAGATGGCCAAACTTCGTCTGTCATACTTCAGATATACTGTCATGAAGGACCAGTCACTGGACAAGGATATCATGTTTGGTAAGGTGGAGGGTCAGAGAAAAAGAGGAAGACCCCCAACGAAATGGATTGGCCAAGTGGCAGCATCGATGGACTCAAGTGTGGCAACAGTAGTGAGGTTGGCCCAGAATCGGACAGTGTTTCATTCTGCTGTGCATAAGGTCACTATGAGTCAGTACCAACATGATGGCACCTAACAATAACAACATCTAGGGAGGTATAGTTCATCACCTTTGGGACATGATGTTGTTGTTAGGTGCCACTGAGTTGGTTCCAACTCAAAGTGACCCTGTGTACAAGAGAACAAAACACTACCCTGTCCTGTGCCATCTTTACAATTGTTATGATTGAGCCCACTGCTATTGCCACTGTGCCAATCCATCTCATTGGGGAAATCTTTTTCTTTTTCATTGACCCTCCACTTTAACAAGCATGATGTCCTTCTCCAGGAACTTGTCAATCCAGACAACATGTCCGAAGTCTCAGAGACAAATCTCACCATCCAGGATTCTAAGGAGCAGTCTAGCTGTACTTCTTCCAACACAGAATTGTTTGTTTTTTTCTGGCAGTCCTTGGTACCTTCACTATTCTTTTCTAACATGATAACTCAAATTTATCAATTCTCTAGGGTCTTCCTTCTTCATTGTCCAATTTTCACATGCAGATGAGGCTATTGAAAATTTCAACGGCTCAGGTCAGCCACACCTTAGTCATCAAACTGGTATCTTTGTTTTTACTAATGGATGCTTACAGCTATTTCTCTTTTTTTTTTGAGTTGTGCTGATCAATAAATGAAGGTCTTGAAAGTATTACCTCATTTCTGTCATCACGGTCAACTCTACTTTGAAGTGGCAGCTCTTCCCCAGTCATATTTTCTGTGCCTTCCAACCTAAAGGTCTCAACTTCCAGCACTATATCTCACAATATTCTGGTTGTATCCATGTTTTCATCTTATGACGTTATATCTGACAGTGTTCCACTGCTGTTCATAGGTTTCAGTGGCTAAACATTCAGAAGTACGTTGCTTCTCCTTCTTCCCAATCTGTCTTTGTCTAAAGCTCAACGAAAACCTGTCCCCTGTGGGTGACCCTGCTGGTATTTAAAATGCCAGTCTCATAGCTTTCAGCATCACAGCATCATGCTAGCCACCCCAGTATCTCATAGCCACCTCCTGTTGCTATTGCAATAAGCTCCAATGTTGCTAGCATCCACTTAAAACTCTGTGTGACACTAATAACTACACAAGCAGTTTGTCTCTCCAGTAAAATTTGAATCACAGTAAAAAGTGATTTCTTATAGTTCTTATGTCTTTTTCATTGTGTTTTGTGCAGTGCAAGAAACCTTGAATGAACCATGAGATCCACACAAAATGCCACTAGTGATGCTGGAAATGCTCCCAAGAAGCAGAGAAATGTCATGACATTTGACATTACAAGAAAAAGTTGAATAACTTACTATGTGTAGTAGATTGAGGTCTACTGCTGTGATTGACTGTCATTTCCAGATCAATGAGTCCAGTGCAAGGAGCAATTATAAAAACAAGAAAACGGAGTCCACAAAGCCATCACTACAGCTATATCAACATATGCAAAGAGCTTGCACTTTTTGAAAAATACATTTTCATCTTGTATTGAAAATGCAAATTTTATGTAGACTTGATTACTATATATTGTTGTTGTTGTTGTTAGATGCCACTGAGTCGGTACTGAATCATAGCGATCTTATGCACAGCAGAATGAAACATTGCCCGATCCTGGACCAACCTCACTATTGTTGCCACGCTTGAGTCCATCAATGCTGCCACTTGGCCAATCCATATCGTTGGAGGTTTTCCTTTTTTTCCCTGACCCTCCACCTTACCAAACATGATCTCTTTCTCCAGTGACTGGTCACTCCTGACAATATCTGAAGTATGAGAGATGAAGTTTGGCCATTGTGGCCTCCAGGGAGTACTCTGTCTGCACTTCTTCCAAAATGGTTCTTTTTGCAGCCTATGGCACTTTGAATATTCTCCTCCAGCACCATAACTCAAAAGCACCGATTCTTTTATGGTCTTCCTTATTTACTGTCCAGCTTTCGCATGCATATGAGGTTATTGAAAATACCATGGCTTGGGTCAGGTGCACCTTAGTCCTCAAACTGACATCTTTGCAGCAGATTTGTCTAACACAATATGTTGTTTGATTTCTTGACTATATATGTACCTATATATTTTAAGGGAGTCCTAGTGTGATGCTGTGGGCTAATGCATTGGACTGAAAAGTCAGTTTGAACTGCAAGGTCAGTGACTCAAGTGCACCTGATGCTCCTCAGAAACCCTATACAGGTCCGCTATGGGTTGGAACTGGCTAGATGGTACTTAACAACAACAAAATTCTAATATGATTCAAAAAAGAGCACCTTAAAGAAAAAGAGAGGTGAAAGACTTAAAGCTGGAGAACTTAATGCCAGCAAAATATGGCTTGATAATTTTGAAAAGAGGTTTTTCTTAAAAAGCTTCAAGATAAGAGAAGTTGCTTCTCCCTACCAAGAGGAAGCAGACACCATTAAGAAAAATCACTGAGGTGAAAGGATATTTGCCCAAACAGGTTTATAATGCAAACAAAAGTGCCCTCTTGTGTATTAAAAAAAAAAAAAAAAAAAAAGCCACAAAGAATATTTCTCAGTATGGAAGAAAAGTAAGTGCCAGGCTTTAAGGAGGGAAGACAGGCCAGCTCCTCTGTTCTGTGCAAATACACAGGTTTATGATGCTAAAAGTCAGATGGAAATGAGAACATATTTCCATAAAGTCCCACTCAGTGTGTGTCTCCCCTGCCTCCCCTTCCATTTCCTCCATCTTCTGCCTCAGCCACTCCAAGAGAGCAAGACCAGCCCCTCCTCTCCTTCCTCCTCAGCCTACTCAACAAGGTAATTCATATTGCAAACAAACAGACAATGTAAATTGACATTATCAATAAGTACAGTTGTTTTTGTTAAGTGTTATCGAATCAGTTCCAACCCACAGTGACCCTGTATATGGTTTCTGAGGAGCAGCTGGTGAGCTTGAACTGCTGACCTTGTGGTTCAAACCAACTTTGCAGTCCAGCGCATTAGCCCACAAGCTTCACAATTAAGGGGAATCAAAAGATCAACACAGATTTTCGACGACATGTGGGGTCAGCACTCCTAATCCCTGCCTTGTTCCAGAGTCAACCGTACACATTCTGCACAAGATACAAAAACAAACTGAAGCCACTTGTGAGTGAACAAAGGCAGCCATGCAGGGAAACAGAAGGTAGTCAATCCATGGGAGCAAACATTACTATCAGGGAAGCTTCCCACTTTCTTTGTCATAATTTTTGAAGGTTAGAAATTGATATCAGAATATCAGTCATGTTGCTTGCTTCTGAGGGCTTTGAGAGGACTGTTCGATGCCTCTCCTAGTTTCTGGTGATGCCTGGTGATCCTTTGCTGATTACAGAGGTATCTCCCTGCTAACCTCATGTAAGCAGCTTGAAACTACCAGCTGTTCCACTGGAGAAAGATGAGGCTTTCTGCTCCAGTAAAGATTTACAGCCTCGGAAACCCTGTGCAGGGTCACTATGAGTTGGAACAGACTCCACGGTACTTCACAACAACAAGAAGCCTGCATTATCACATGGCATCTTACTCCTATATATGTCTTCTCTTCTATAATTCACCACTCGCTGTTTAATTTACTGAAAACAAAAGAAATCCCTTATTTAAAAACAGAGCCTCCTTCACAGGTACTGAGGGAACGTCTACTTTTCAATGACTTTTATCCCTAGATCATGCACTAAACTTCACTATGTGGGATAGTTAAGATTATGATGGAGAATCGGCAGTCTTACTGGCTAGGATAACCAAGGGTAGGACTTGAGGCAATAATCAAAGCCACTGGAAAGCAAAGTAGAGGAAATACCAGAAAGTAAAGAGTCAGATAAATGGAGCACAAGATGACAAGGCTTCAGGAAAGTCATGGGAAATCAAATCAAAAGGTAATGGAACTTTTCATGAACCTTTTAGCTCCTCCTACACCATTAACTCTTCCCAGATCCTTGGCTAACCCTAAAGTCACGCATGTACAGGGAAGAATTCAAGATAATCCTCTAATGCTGAAATACCCAAGCTGAAATTTTAGCTGCTCTCCACAGCAGGAAAGACAGAATTGTGTGATTTAAGTTCATCTAAGTTAATGGTGTGCTTTTAAAATTAATCAATATTCATCAGAGGAGTATAATAGAATCAAAATTCCCTACAGATACCACTGACAACATTAAGAATATAACCTAAACTATTTGTTATTTTATGACACAACAAAATATGACTTACTATCAAGAGAGAAGACAAGTACCAGTTGACCTAAGTATTGGGATTAGCAAATATTGTAAACAATTCTTATAACTAGACTGAAAAATAGGAAGAAAAAATGCTTGCAATGAATAAAAATCAGAAATCTCCACAGAGAAATATAAATGATTAAAAGAGAAACAAAGAAAAAATCTAAAATGTAAAAATGCAACACATGAATTTTAAATAATCACTGATTGGGGTTCATAGCATAAGTAGATAACAGAGAAAATAATCAATAAACTCAAAGATTTGTTGTTACTAGCTCAACAAAAAATACCCAATGTTACTAACAGAAGAAAAAATATTACAAAGAATAAATAAGCATTTCAGGGACCTGTGGACCAATATTAAGCAGTCTAATATACGGAGTCCTGGTGTGGCGCTGTGGGCTAATGCATCAGACTGCAAAGTCATTTCAACTGCAAGGTTGGTGGTTCAAGCTCACCAGCTGCTCCTTGGAAACCCTATCCAGGGTCACTATGGGTCGGAATCAACTCAATGGCATTTAACAACAACAACAACAATATATGCACAAACGGAGTCTCAGAAGAAGAGGAGAAAGACTGGGCCAGAAAAAAATATGAAAGAAATAATGGTCAAATATTTCCTAAATTTGGTGAGAGGCATCAATTCAGAGATTCAAGAAACTCAGCATACAAAAAGCAGGAATGATACAAATAAAATGAGATGCAGCAACAACAAAAGGAACCCTGGTTGCCTAGTGGATTACAAGCTGGGTTGCTAGATGCAAGGGCAATGGTTTGAATCTACCAGCCACTCTGTAGGAGAAAGATGAGGCTTTCTGTTCCCATAAAAATGTACAGCCTCAGAAACCCTATACAGTGACGTTAGGAGTCAGAACCAACGCCACAGCATACCACCAGGTGAACCATAAGAAACTGATTGTTTCTTTATTATTTTTTTAAAAAACTTTTTATTGAGAATTGAGTGATAGTTCTCAAGAGAGAACATTGGTTTTATACTCGTTTCATTGCAATGATGACAATCTCCTCTCTGCATCATCATTCAACAGTATTTTCTTCTATTCCCTCTGGGTTTTTTTGTTTGTTTGGTTTGGTTTGGTTTGTTTCTTTGGTGGGGGGATGTACACATAAAACACTCAGGAATATATAATCCTTTAAACAACCCAAGGGCACATTCTGCAAGCCTGCCTCCTGGCAACCAGCACACAGCCTTTCTCTTTCCATGAGTCTGGAGTCCTCAGCTGCTCTATCTCTCCATGTCCTCATCTCTGCCTCCATCTCTGGTGTCACTGCTTCTCTGGATAGGGTCCCTCATTCTGCTCATACTCTTCTCCCTTGATAGTTCTAGGGTCCTCTGTTCCTAGACTGTAAGGAAATGGATTATTTCTGATCAGAAATAATTGAGTCCCAAAACAGAACACCACCATTAATGTTCTGACACTGTGGGTTGTAAAGTCAGAGAGCCTGGTTTAAAATCACATCTCCATCATTAAATCTGTGTATCCTTGAACACATTATTTGCTAGTTCCAATCTTAATGTATTACTCTTTTAACTAATAGTGTAAAAAGCTATTTGTCTTATTTGGTTTATTGATTAAATGAGTCCCTAATACATGTAAAGTATTTAACACAGTGGCTAATGCATAATGTGAGCAAGATCATTACTTTGTTTTATTGAAAGATTTTGCTTTGTGTGGTCATTATAAGTATTTCCACTTAATTTTTAAAGACAGTTTTGCATTCATAAAGAGAATGAAATACAGTTTTTAAATTAATTTTTTTAATGTGGTTGTTGTTGTTAAGTGCTGTTAAGTCGATCTGACTCCTAGTCACACTGTCTAGGATTTCTGAGATTGTAAATTTAGAGGGGAGCAGAAGCCATGGAGTGGCTAGTGGATTTGAACTTCTGACCTTATGGTTAGCAGTCCAGTGTTTATCTTACAGGGCCATCAGCACTCCTAATTTTAAAAAATAGAGCAGTTAATTCAAGTTATTAATAGCAGAAGTGTTTGCAAAGAAAAGATGGTTTCAAAGAGAATCATTTTTCATCCTCTATCCTCTACAGCAGAAGTCAAATGATTTCATTGCAAAAGAGGCCCAGCCCTTCCCCTAGTAGCTCATAGTTGACTCCACTGAAATATCGCACTTTCTCACCTCAGGCTTCTGCCTGTGATTATTCCCCAGTGAAGGTAATTAGCAATCAAATTCTTAATTACTCAATTAGTCCAACCCACAAGGCTATCTGAATAAATCAATTACAGCAGCTCCCACAAAAGAGCGCCTGTTTACAACATAACACTTACAATAGTGTCCTGACTTATCACTACGAGGGAGCTCGGTGGCTCTAGGATAAGCACTGGCATGCGAATCACATGGTTGGCGGTTCAAGTCCATCATCCACTCCATGGGAGAAAGATAAGCCTTTCTATTCCCGCAAACATTTACAGCCTCAGAAACCCTGTACAGACAGATTCACTGTAAATCCGAAATGACAAGACGGCACTTTAATAACAACAATCACTGCTTAGCCACACAGACTCAGAGTTTGATGATAATTTCCCTGGTCCATTGTGGAATCTACTGTGGGCTGCATAGAACAAGAGTGAGAGGCTAACTTTTGGTTCTTTCCTCCAAAAGGCATTCAGGGAAATGGGGTTTAAAAGAATGAGAAGCCTCAAGTTACTCAACCTTAGTAACTGATAAATGTTTTATTTATTTCTCATTCACTTGTCAAACATACCATTTGTAGTTTGTACCAGTTTCTGTGCTGGACACTTTGGGGCACATGAAAAAGCCTCTTTATACCTCAGATTCTGGAACGTACAAGTGTGCATCTCAAAGTTAATGTGTATCTGAACAATTCAGGGATCTTTTTTTTTTTTTTAAGTTTTTATTGCGAACTGAGTGATAGTATACATGGGGGACTGTCAGCTTTATACCATTGTTTCATAACAATGATTACAATCTCTTCTGTGCATCATCATTCAACAGTATTTTCTTCCATTCCCAGTTCTTTCATTTTGGGGGGTGAGGTGTGCACAAAAACACTCAGGAACATATAATCATTTAAATAACCAAAAGGCACATTCTGCAAGCTTACCTCCTGGCTGTCAGCACCGAGTCCCTCTCTTTCCATGATTCCACAGTCCTCAGCTGCTCCCTTTCTCCATGTCCTCATCTCTGCCTCCATCTCTGGTGTCATTGCTCCTTTGGATAGAGTTCCACATTCTGCTTGTGCTCTTCTCACTTGATGGCCCTAGAGTCCTCTGTTTCTGGACTGTAAGATTAACTACTCCCCCATTTTTGTTACAAAACTTCTACCTTGACAGTTGTGACAGTCGCAATTAGTCATGATAACAATTACTCACTATTGAATCATAAGATTCTTAGCGCCATCTCTTCTCACCAGCCCCACTTAGACAAGATGAAAACTATTCAGTGGAGACTTTACCTTCTCCCACACACTCTTAAACTAAACTCCCTCTTGAAAACTTGTAAGCCAGTCACTTTGTGCCTTTATTACCTACCCCCACCCCTACTGTGTATACAGAAGGGATAGGACTGATACTTGTTATGAAAACTCCTTCCTTCTCAGTTGGTATTTTGAGCTACTACATCCATAAGTATAGGTTAAGTTCATCAAATTGTAGCAATTTACACTCATTCCCTTTATCAAAAATTGCTGTGTTTTTTGTTTGTTTGTTTTTTAAATTATCTTCCTCTAGTTAAGTTCTGATTATCAGGCCATTGAGGCTAGGTCAAATGGGTACTGTCTGCAAGTTTGGGTGTTCTTGTGTGTTTTCCATCACTTCATATCAGCTGAATGCTTCACTCTCAGCTCTAGCCCTCCATGGTAATGTCCTTGTCCATGCACTCAGGAGTCCTCAGGTCTCACCACACTTTGGACCAACCAGCCCTTCCTCTTCTCTCTCTCATCTCCAGGTCAATGGGAGTTTATGGAATGTGGTTGAACTCAGCCCATTTCTTCATTGCTGCCTTTTCCCCTCTTCCACCCACCAGTAGACCAACATGGTCGCCAGCAAGCTTACATGCCTGTTCATGTGTTCCCTTTGAATTTCAGCTTTGGAGGGGGTTTGTCCTAATAGGACTTGACTGCTTGCCTTGATGTCTCTCCCAGGGATCTTCTTAAAGGCAGTTTCTGACCCAGAAGGTCTGGGATTGGATGAGAGCTTCCAGATTTCTAACCAGTTTTCATGTGATGCTGTGCTGTTCATCTCAGAAAAAGGGAAGACTTTGAGTAGAGAGGTGTCGAGTACAGATAATGAGAATGTTTCATTCCGTTTCATGGCATTATCGGGCTGTTGTAAGATCTAGGTGAAGCAATATGGGTGGCAAAAAAAAACAAGTGCTGATTAGATTGTGGACTCCTGGTTTGGCTTTATAAGATAATCACTGGACTTTAAATCACAAGGTTGGGGGTTCAAACCCACCAGCTTCTCCTCAGAAACCCTATACTTAACAACAACAACAATCAAATTGTAAAATATAGAATTAAGGATATACCTAAAAAGACCACAGAGTCTGCTAGAAGACACAACAGACGTACAAGGGTAAGCCAAAAAGATTTGTTACAAAATCATAGAAACCTGTATTAATTAAGCATATCAAATTGTGAAGCCATTGTTTCTCGATATTGTCTCCATCTGGGTACATATACTTCTAAAGACAGTATTGCTATCTAATTGCTATCAAGGTCCCTTGGAAACCTGATACAGTGTTATTATGAGTAGGAATAGATTCAATGGACTTTAACACCAGCAACCCTTCCCCAAATCGTGGTGTAGTACTTTCAGACAAACACTGGAGTGCTAAGAACTAGGTTGCTGGTTCAAACCCACCAGCCATTCCTTGGAAACCCGATACAGGGTTGCTATGAGTAGGAACCAACTCAATGGCACTTAACAACAGCAACAACAATCCTTTCCCAAGGAGTTCTGTGTTCTTTGATTGACACCACTTTAAAAGAATCATATGGGAATCCTTAAGGACTCAAATTGTGTTCCTTTTCAATGCTCTTTGGGTTTGGTGAACAAAAAGAAGTTTGAACAGTAAGGTCAGGGATGTAGGGTGGATGGAATTAGATTTCCCAATGAAATTCTCCCAGGATATCCCTTGTTATCCTAAAAGAATGAAGTATATTGTCAAGATAGGGGGTTGGGGGTGGAAATCCTGAGTGCAAATTTCCTTAGCTTTTATCAACAGTTCAGCTTTTAATGTTCTGTAAATTTCTTCTTAATAAGCCCCTGTGGACATCTTCAATCCTTCAAGAAAATAGACCAAGGTTACCTCTTGGGAATCCCTAAGAAGCGTCACTGTAACCTTTGTTAGCTGACCTCTCAGACATGGATTCAACTGGCCCAGCAGTTCTGACAGGACCTTGATAAAGATATCTTAAGGAGCTCTAGTAGCATAATGTTACAAATCGGGCTGCTAACCTCAAGGTCAGCAGTTCAAAACTACCAGCCATTCTGTAGGAGACAGATGAGGCTTTCTGCTCCTGTAAAGATTTACAGCCTCGGAAACTCTGTGTAGGGTCACTATGAGTCAGAAACAACTCCATGGTACTTAACAACAACAACAACAACTGAGCCTAAGGAGTCCTGGGGTGGTGCTGTGGGTTAAGGTGCTGGACTGCAAAGCCATTTGAACTGCAAGGTCAGCAGTTCAACTCACCAGGCGTTCCTCAGAAACCCTATGCAATGTTGCCATGGGTCAGAATTGACTCAACGGCACTTAACAGTAACAACAACAACTAAGCCTAAGACAAGTATATTGTTGAGAGAACTTGTCATTACAAGACACATATTTAATCACATTTTGTTAGAATAAACCTATACAGGTAGGAGCAGGAACCCTAGTAGCAATACTTTTTGAATCATCATCATGAAAGAATGGGGATATTGAGACAGATGAATATTAGAAGTCAAAAGATTTGAGTTCTAGAACTGGTGTTGTCACTGTTGTTGTTGTTAAGTACTGTCAAATTGATTCTGATTCATAGCAACCCTGTGTAGCGTTTCCGGAGAGCAGCTGGTGGGTTTAAACTGCCCATCTTGCAGTTAGCAGCCCTGTGCTAATCCTACAGTGCCCCGCCAAGACTCACTAATAAACTCTCAAACCTAAATGAGAAATTCACTTAACCTTTCAAACACTTTTTGTCATCTGTTCAAATAACTCTTCGGAGCATCGCTTTCAAGACTTATTATGCTCAGTTTCACCATGCCTTAATGTGTTCACATTTTTCACTGGCTTTAAACTAAACCAGTTTGGAAATTTAGCTCTATTATAAGCAACAATTTTCCAGAAACCATACATATGTGATAGTAGCTATAGATGAGTTTTATCTAATTGTTGTGGTTGTTAACTGGCGTGGAGTCACGAGCCATTCCTCAGAAACTGTATACAGGGTCGCTGTGGGTCGGAACCAACTCATCAGCACTGAACAGCAACAACAAATCTTAACAGAAGGAGACCTGGTAGAGTAGTGGGTTATGCCTTGGGTTGCTAGCCACAAGGTCAGCAGTTTGAATTCACCAGCCAGTCCTTGGGAAAAATGAGGCCTCTGCTTCTAGAAAGATCTGGTGTCTTGGAAATCACTTACAGGATCACTATGAGTCGGGCCCACTGCAAGGTACACTGACACAGCGATCTTACAGAAGCGACCAACAGCCCTCTCTTCTAAGGTACAGGTTATTTACAAGGTCCACTTTTAGGTTACTAGTTGAACACTAACTCTTTGTGCCACGTAACCCAGTGCTGATAAGTAGAACTGCTTCATATGGTGTCCAAGACTAAATATTTATGGTAGCTGACAGACTTATCTTTCTCCTGTGGAGCGGCTGTTGGGTTTGAACCAGCAACTGCACCACTGGCGGCTGTTGTTAAATGTTGTTCAGTCAGTCCAACTCATAGAGACTGGTTTTCAAGAAGTGGCCGGTGGGTTTGGACTGCTGATCATTCAGTGAGCAGTCAAGTGTTTATCTTCCAGCTCCTTGCCAGGACTCCATTGTACCACTTGTTTTCATTGTTGTTGTTGTAAAATGCCATTGAGTTGGCTCAAACTCATAATTACCCAGGATATGTTTCCAAGGATCTATTGGTGGGTTTGAACTGCTGACCATGTGGTTCATAGTCCAGTGCTGATCCTATAGCGCCTCACTGGAGTATAGGGTTTTTCAAGGCTTCAAAACTTTGTAGGATCAGAAAACCTAATTTTTCTCCAACAAAGTGGCTGGTGAGCTCAAATTGCTGAGCTTGTTGTGATTTGAAATCTAGTGCATATTCTGTGAAGCCGGCCATGCTCCTCAAGATTCCATTACACTATTAGTTGTTGTTAAGCACCATCAAGTTGATTCCAACTCATAGTGACGCCGCCATGTGAAAGAGCTGAACAGTCTCATAGGGTTTCAGAAACAGATCACCAATACTTTTTTCCAACTAAGTGATTGATCACATCAAATCTCATCACAGATACTGATGATTGCATTGTATTAGATCTTGTCATAAGGGATTCTTACAATCTTAACTGACCAAACACTGAGGGTCCAGATCCAGCGAAGTTGACACAAACCATTATCTATCAACATTCAAGAGGAGATGTTGTTTCAGACAAAGCTCCAAAGACCGTATGTAACAGAAACTCATCTCCTTTGATTCTCTGTCCTCTCTGTGTTATCCAAACATCCAGGTTTTGCTCTGGAGCAAGATGGCACATAGGATTGGCAAGCCTGCATCCTCTCAGATTCAAATAATCTTGAGGCAACAGCCCTTCACTTGGCTTATGGCACCACCTGTCTTCCCCGGGGTTCATCCAAGTATAATTCCTGGGAAGCTGGATCCAGACCCAGTTGCAAATATTTATGTTCCTCAAGCCTGGCCAGTCAGAGATGTTATCCACCCAGACAGGTTTAGATGTGAGTAGATTGTATTACCAGACACATTGAGATGCCGTGAGAATTTGCAGGTACTCCCAAGAGACAGTAGACATTCTTGGCCTCTGTCTCAAAACAGGGAAAATAAGGGTTGGAGCTGCTGCAACCACTTAACGTAATTGAGGAGAGACTAACTGAAGATGGAACCAACATGTGGGCATGCCAGTAAGAAAAAGAGGGAGACAGAGCATATGTGGTCTGTGTTGTTGCCATCAGGTCAGTGAGCTTCAATTCATGCTGACCTCATGTTCAACAAAAAGAAACTTTGAGTTAGAATCGAGGTGACTCCAAGGTACTGATAAAGACACACAGAGGAAATAATACCTTAGTTACTTGATAAGTGTGGTCTACAGGTTAGCAGAATGGCTTCACATGGTAGCTAAACATGGATGCAGAATCTCAGGCCCCACCCACACCTAAACCCATACACACACACAATCTAGTGCCTTCCAGTCAACTTAAGTCTGACTTGGGACAATGAATAACTCAAATTGATGCATTTGAGTTATATTGTTGGAGACAAATTTTAAAGGTTCCATGAACTGCCAGAAGAACAAGCAAATCTGTGTTGGAAGAAGTACACCCAGAGTACTCCTGAGAAGCCAAGATGATCAGGCATGATCAGACTCTTATACTTCAGACATGTTATCAGGAAGGATCACTTCCTGGAGAAGGATATCATGCTTGGTAAAGTATGATATCAGGAGAAAAGGGAGAGAGCCCCAATTACATGAAGTGGCACTATGGCATGAACAAAGAGTTCAGGAATAGCAGCCATTGGGAGGATGGCATGGATCCAGGCAGGGTTTTATTCTGTTGTACATATGGTCGCTGTGGGTCGGAACCAACTCGAAAGCATCTAACAACAACAATAAGTCAACCCCATATATATCAGGACAGAAGTGCACTCCTTAGAGTTTTTATTGATCATAATCTATGGGAGACTATTTCAATGATCATAATATATGGAAGAATATTTCAATGATGACAATCTATGGAAGAAGTTCACCAACACTTTATCCCAAGGTGTTTCTGGGTAGATTCAAACCATCAACTTTTAGGGTCAGTTAATCAAATACACTACCCAAGGACCTATCCCAGACCTATGCAATCAAAATCTTGCATTTGACATGAGTTCCAGGCCCTTGTGTACAGAGTTTTACAAACCACACCAAACCCACTGTCGTTGGGATGATTCTCGTTTATAAACTATCCTAAAGGACAGAGTAGAACTGACCCATTGAGTTTCTAAGGGTGTCATCTCTACAGAGGCAGCATGTCATATCTTTCTTTCATGGAGTTGCTGGGTTCAAACCACTGATCACTAATTTAACAGCTGAGAACTTTAACCATGGCACCAACCAGGACTCCTTAGAAGTCTCATATAATCATTTTGGAATTGAAATGGAAAGAAATGGAGAGGAGTCCCAACCCTCCAAATAAAATGGGTGATTTGTGTTCTAAACTGTTTTGCGTCTCCATTGTGATGGCACTGTAGGATAAGCACTGGACTGTTAATTACAAGATGACTGGTTCAAACTCATCAGTCGCTCTCAGAAACCCTACACAGGGTGGCTGTGAATTGGAACCAACCGCATGGCACATACCAATAACAACTACACTGTGATGGTATCAGAGCAAGATTTGCTAATTGGTGAATTACATTGCTTGTCAATCCTTTTTGTCAAGCTGACATTCTTTTTACAGAATCAGTGGAAGCATATCTTACAGAGTGTGGCATAACTGTCTCCAATTAGCGGATGAAAAATGACATCAGTGCCAACGGGGCCTGGACTGTGAAGTCAGACTCTCAGGACAGCTGTGGGCTCCAACCTCTCTCCCCTGCTTTCAGACACAAGCAAAGCAGATTTATAAACCAGGGATGTGAACTCTCCCCCATTTAGCACCCATATCACCATCTACCGGCCATCCTTAGCCATTCTTTCCTTCTGAATGTAAGTATGTGGCTAAATTCTGATGCGTTGGATCTCTAAACAACATGGCAAAATAGGTGCAAAATGTCAACAACAACAACAAAAATTTAAGAAAAAGGTGTTTACTCCGGTTATGGAGTGAATTGTGTTCTCCAAAGTATGTACTGTAAATCCTAATGCTTACACTTGTGATTTTAATCCCATTTGGAAATGCGTAGGGTTTTTAGTTTGTTCATTTGCTTTGAAATGTAATTGAGATCTGACTAATGGTAGGTAAAGTTTGTCTTAAATCTTTTGAGATGCAGGCATTCCTTGGGTTATGAATGACTGACTCACCTAGAGCCCATAGCTACAAGCCAAATATGAGGTACATGTAATGAGGTCCTGGTGTGGCGCTGTGGGTTAATGTGCCAGACTGCAAAGCCATTTGAACTGTAAGGTCGGGGGTTCAAGCTCACCAGCTGCTCCTTGAAAACCCTATACAGGGTTGCTATGGGTCAGAATCGACTCGATGGCACTTCACAACAACAAACATAATGGTTCAAATAATAAGTGAATGCTACTTTGCAATGCACATCAAAGCATTATTATGATCACTGTTTTATTATGTTGAGGAGCTCTGGGAGTGTAGTGGGTTACAAACTTTGCTGTTAACAGCAAGGTGAGTAGATTAAATCTACCAGTCATTCCTCCCTTGGCATGAATGGTACATTTAAAGGTGAGGCTTTCTGCTCCTGTAAAGATTTATAACCTGGGAAACACTAGCAACAATGAGCTCAAATGAAACAGTTGTGAGGAAGATGCAGGACCAGGCAGTGTTTTGTTCTGCGCTGTATAGCGTTGCTATGAGTCTAACTGACTTGAAGGCGCCTAATAACAACAAAAATAGAAAGACTGCTTCATGGTTCTCTCTGTGTGTGAATGGCAGTTTCCACTGACCTTTTGGGTTAGCAGCTGACCCGTAACTAAGCCCCCAAAGCCACTGCCATAGAGTCAGTTCTTTACTGAACCTGTAAATGTTTCTGAGGCTGTAAATCTTGATGGGTGCAGACAGCCTCATCTTCCTCTCAGAGCAGCTGGTGGATTTGAATTGCCAACTTTGTGGTGAAAAGTCCAGCACTTATCCTACAGCACCACCAGGGCTGCTTCTAACTAAGGCAGGGCCCTAGAATTTAAATGGGATGGAAATTTGTCCTCGTTTCCCAATACTCCCTCAATCCAGTTATACAGGCTGCGTGTTGATGCCATAGTTGAGGTGTTTTCCCAGAGTCTGACAATAGGGTCTTTGGTAGGTAATCATCATTTTTGGACGGTATTGTCAATTTTCTTATTTTCTCTCTTTTTATAGCTGTTTCCATGGAACACGGATAGAGGTTGACTCAGGTCTTGCAAATTTGATGCCAACTTAAGTGATAACTTCTGGTTTTGATACTGTTGAAAATACAGAGTTACAGACAATTTCCCACTTTTTGAAGTCTACAGTTTTTATTTTTCTTTGTGTGGTTTGCCTTTAAAGGATTGTACCCAACTGAATCAATGACAACTTAATTTTTTAAAAAAGCAAGACATTCTGTTTGGGTTGTCTTCGTTCTCTGCTGCTGCTGTAACAGAAAAGTCAGAGGCGGGTGGTTTACCAATCTGAAACCTATTCTCTCACACTGTAGGAGGCTTGAAGTCTGACTTCAAGGAACTGGTCCAGGGGAAGAGTCTTTCTCAATGTTTGCTCTGTGGGAAGGCCCTTATTCTTTTCAACTTCTGTTTCATAGTTCTTTGGCAATTTTCATGTGGCCTGGCATCTGTCTTCCCCATCTTTGCTTGCTTCTTCTGTGTGTAATCTCTTCTTTTTCTAGTATAGACAGTCCTCAAGTTATGAATGAGTTCCATACATTCATGTTATGTCGGTCTTTATGTTAAATATGTATGTTAAGTCAAAAAGGTATGACATATCTAACATCATTTAGCCAAATGTTTGCCTTAGTAAGTAGTGTTTAGTGTACCTTTCTATGCATATAAAACATAATAAAGACCCACTTTCAGACATAGTAAAGCATCGTTAGCATAATAATGGTGATGGCAGAGTATCACTGAGTTGTCTTCAACTCATAGCAACTGTACATAAAACAGAACAAAACGCTGCCTGGCCCTGCATCTTCCTCACAACTGTTGTTCTGTTGCTACAACTGTGTCAACCCATCTTTTGGGGGTTCTTCCTTATAGCTATCCCCAAGTATTTTCCAGATACTAATCCTTCCTCTGTTTTCCAACTTTCACATTCCAATCACTATGAATCAGCAATGCATCTTGATTGCATGTTTGATCAATTTCAGACTAAGAAGTTGTTGTTAGGTGCCATAGAGTCAGTACTGACCCATAGCGACATTATGCACAGCAGAACGAAACACTGCCCGATCCTAAGCCAACCTCACTGCTGTTGCCACGCTTGAGTCCATTGATGTTGCCACTTGGCCATCTCGTTGGGGGACTTCCTCTTTTTCTCTGACCCTCCACCTTACCAAACATGATATCCTTCTCCAGTGACTAGTCCTTCCTGATAATATGTCCAAAGTATGAGAGACAAA
>NW_006408541.1:5690583-5692074 GCF_000296735.1 Chrysochloris asiatica | reverse complement strand
GTATGGTCTTGTGGAAAAGGAATTTGGCTGAGTGGATAAGAGAGTCAGGAATTAATGCCCTGCAAGGTAGTTGCTTCTGTTGTTGTTGTTGTTAAGTGCCATTAAGTTGGTTTTGACTCATAGTAACCCAAAAGGTTTCCAATGAGTGGCTGGTGAGTTTGAATTTCCAACCCTGTGGTTCAAAGCAATCTTACAGTCAGAGCTCAGAAAATATACTCTTGGAAAATGACGTTGTTGTTGTTAAGTGCCGTCAAGTCAGTTCAAACTCATAATGACCTTTGGTAGAGTTTCCTATGAGCAGCTGGTGAGCTTGAACCACCAACCTTGCCATTCAAACTGACTTTGCAGTTCAGCACATTAATGCACAGTGCCAAACCATGAGACCATCGGAAAATGATTATTGTTGTGAACTGCCGTTAAGTCAGGTTCTGACCCATAGCGACCCTGTATAAGGTTTCCAAGGAGCAGCTGGTGAGCTTGAACCACCAACCTTGCTGTTCAAATAGCTTTGTAGTCTGGCACATTAACCCACAGCGCCACACCAGGACTCCAGGAAAATGGTAGTGATAGGTAATTAAAAGAAAAGAAAAGTTTCTGTTGAAGCCATTCCACCTCATTGGAATTGCATGTGTCTGAAGAGGAGTGATGTACTCCATCAGGTTTTCACTGGCTGTGAACATACAGAGCAGCTTACCAGGTCTTTATTTCACAGCAGATCCAGGTACATTCAAACTACCAACATTTCATTTATTTACCAGCACTTAAATACATGCGCCTCCCAGAGACTTGTGACAGGTGATTGTACATATCCACTTATTGAGTGAGGAAGCAAAATTAAGAGCTTGAAAACAAGGAAATCATGGTGTAATGGTATTAAAGGTAAATACTAAAACTAATCTAGTCTATACTTGAGACTGCACACTTTGTACATCTAGTTATAAGACTGGAAGCTAATAAATATCAAATACCAGTTATGAAAGAGAAGGCAAAAACTGATCATCTGTGTAAGGAATGTATGGTATAGAAGAAAATGCTGGTGTTGCTGTTGTTTTGTTGTTAAGTGCTGTTGAGTCAGTTCCAACTCATAGCAATCCTGTATAGATTTTTCCTAGGAATAGCTGGTGAGCCTGAACCTTGTGGTTCAAACCGGTCTTGCAGTCCAGTGCGTTAAACACACAGTGCCACACCAAGACTCCATATAAGAAAATAAGGCTGCTTTAAAGAAGATGACTTTGTCTCTTATACTTTAGACATGTTGTCAGAGGGACCAGTCCCTGAAAAAGGACATCATGTTTGGTATGAGAGAAAGTCATTGAAAAAGAGGAAGACCTCCATCCCCGATGAGATGACTTGACACCGTGTCAGTAACAATGGCCTCAAACATAGCAACAATGGCTGTGTTTTGTTCTGTTGTATATGATGGCTAAAAGTTGGAACTGACTCAGTGTTACCTAACAACAATAAATTCAAAATAGTAGCATACTGTGGTGT
>NW_006408541.1:5687931-5689644 GCF_000296735.1 Chrysochloris asiatica | reverse complement strand
TGAGAAACGTCCATACTGACAAACGGGCAAGTAAGCCAGTCTGTACTCATTTTAGTGAGAGAGAGGTTTTCTTTATTCGCTTTTGCAAAATTGGGCACCTAATCCAGTAGACATAGGCAGAGATGGGAGGCATGGCTAGCCCGCAAACAGTTTTATTCCCCTATCTCAGATAAAGCTCCACCTCCATTTCCCCCTTTTACTGGGTGTTTTGGAGTTTACAGTCTTTCCCTAGTACAGTGTCTACTAGTCCTTACTGGGAGCATTCTCATTTAAAGTTAGTCTCCCCCTCCTCCCCATGAACTTCCCCTATGTCCTTGATTGGTGTATTCTTATTTTAAAAAAGTCTAACTGGTCACTCTAGTGTTTTCCTCTCCTCTGAGCTACCAGTTGTTATGCCAGCCTCTACCCCCAAGATTGCCCTTAATCCTGAAGATGGTTCACCCCAAAAGCTGTTTCTCACAAGATCATGTCTTTACTGAAACAAAGGTCATTGTGACGTGTCACACATGTGGTTCTTACTCCTGATTTTTTTCCACACAGCGTCCTTTTCATGTTGAATGCCACTCCTTGGTTTATTTCCTTTTGGGTTTTCCCTAGACTTTTCATCATCATTTTCAAATAATGATTTAGTTTGATTACAGTCACTTGGATTTAGGACAAACCCTTGTTAAGAGTACATGGCATTCATACACAACTTGTACTCAGAGCAGTGCATTGTGGTGTGACTGTTTTGAACTATTACTGATGACGAACAGACAGTAGATTGTAATTCGCTGTCTCCTTCCAAGCTGTGAAATGTTCTAGTTTCTAAGTCTGGATTTGATTTGATTTTACTTTTTTTGAGAAGGATAATTTTGAAACCAGTTCTCTTTGTTCCAATGCACTAATTTCCAGTGCTCTCTTTGTCCTTTATTAAGCTAGTCTGTGCCTTCTCAACAAGCACAGTGTGATGGAAACCTTAATCAGCCTGCAGAGATTCTCAGCCATGCTTCTTTCAGGAAAGATCTGACATTTGGGGACCGTCAGTCACTTGGAGTTTCACTGAATAAAAAATTCATCTTCAACATGCCATCAAGGAGCCTGTCTACGTGGGAGGAGGCTGGGTGGGGCTCCAGAGATGGGAGGGGAGTACATTTAACTTAATTCCAATGTTAGACAACAAGGAGTAGGGGACATTTGGAATTAATGAAGCATGTGATCGTAATTACACGGTTGGTTCAGCATCCTACCTTCCAAATGGTGCCTGAAACCAGCTAACAACATAATGCACGTATGAATCATTGTTCAGTGCTTATCGTGCAGGAAGTGACTGTTGAACACCAAGCTGTGGCCCTAGCAGAAAAGAAGACAAGACCCTGACAAGGAGGTTACAGCAGTGGGCTGAAGGAAAACAGCAAACACATCTTTGTTTTCTTTGCTCTTTAACCTGATTTCACAGATTTGGTAAGATGGGCTACCGGGAGAACAGGTAGTATCATAGAAGCAGGGAGCCCTCCCCGACGGACTGCCCCTAAACCATTCGCACTGAAAACCAAACTCGCCATCATCAAGTTGATTCTGACTATATATCTTTCCAGGCACAGACAAACTCATCTTTCTCCCTCGGAGCAGCTGGTGGGTTTGAACGGAAGACCTGGCTTATCCTACAGCCCCACCAGGGCTCCTTCACAAAGCATCAATGAAACATAAATAAAGGAAACGAATGCTGATGAG
>NW_006408541.1:5680590-5687386 GCF_000296735.1 Chrysochloris asiatica | reverse complement strand
ATCCATTACACCTCCAGGGCATGGAGTGTTACTAGAGGTCATCATGACAGTCCTAACCCATCCTAACCCTCTGCACAGCAGAAGAAGACCCTGCCTTGTCTTGTACCATCCTCACAATCGCTGTGATGTGTGACCTCACTGCTGTATCCACTGTGTTTCTCCATCTCCCAGAGAGTCTTCCTCTTTGACTCTGATCGTCTACCAAGCATGGTATCCTTCTCCAGGGACTGACCCATCACCCCATTCACCATGAGGACAGAGAGCTCTGCATTGCCCTTATCCATTTACACCTGGACTTATTCTAATATTGGGGTTTTCAATATCTCAGTGGAAACAATTGGTACATGATTTGATATAACAGAGAACATATGAACTGACCGTTCTGCCAGTTCTGTGTCTAACCCTCTTTCCTAAGGAGCCAGTTCTGGCATTTCCTCTTGGTGGTGGTGGTGGTGTGCTGTGGAGTCGGTTCCGACTCATAGTGACCCTGTACAGGGTTTCCGAGGCTGTAAATCTTTACAGGAACAGAAAGCCTCATCTTTCTCCCTCGGAGCAGTTGGTAGTTTCAAACTGCTGACCTTAAGGTTCGCAGCCCAATTCGTAACCACTACACTATCAGATTTCCTTAGCTTTCTTTAAAAAACTATTTAAGACAATGATATATATACATATATTTGTTTTTAATTGGTATAGCTATTCAAAGGTCTAACAGGAAATGATATATAAATATTACTGTATATGTGTGTGCGTGTGTGTACTGTTGTTTTTGTTAAGTGTTGTCAAGTGTTAAGTTCTACCAACTCATAACGACCCTTTATAGGGTAGCTGAGGCTATAAATCTTCATGGGAACAGAAAGTCTCATCTTTCTCCTATGGAGCAGTTGGTGGGCTTGAACCACAGACCATGTAGTTCTCAGGCCAGTGCTAATGGTATGGAGTTACCACATCACCAACTCAATAGAATAACACTTAATAACAACATATGTATATGTATAGATGTTGTTGCTATGTGCCATTGTGTTGAGTTGGTTCTGACTCATAGTGACTCTATCCAGGGTTTCTAAGCTGTAAATCGTAAAAGGAGCAGAAAGCCTCAACTGCCTTCCAAGGAACAGCTGGTAGGCTCGAACTGCCAACCTTGTGGTTTGCTGTTCAGTGCTTATCCTCAGAACACTACCCATATATGCGTAAATATATGTACATATATTACGTAAGAAGTTATAAAAGAATAGATAGGAAACTCTCAGGGATGCAATGACAGTGGATGACTAGGAAGAGAAAGAAGATTTTCCTGGAAGGAGGAACCTGGGCTGAGCTGGCATGAAGTAGGAGGACTTCTGGACAGGGATTGTATCTTTAGATGGATGCAACCACTGGTCAAACCATACTGGGTAGGGAGTGCCGGACTAAGTACCCCAACACCATTCCTCTTTCGTTCTCTGAATTACTGCTGGTACTACCCCTTGGTTAGTTGTTACTGGAAACCAGAGGGCAGAGTTGCTGGGCTGATGCTGTACAGGGCAGCATCCTGGGGCAGAGATGGACAGAGAAAATGCGGAGTGGACCTGGGGTTTGGAAGGCAAACAGCATGACCTGCATGGTTTTGTTTCCTCTGGTCTCCTTGTTACCTCCCTCTTTTACAAACTTCTGGAAAACATGCTGTTCCCATTGGCCTACCTCCTGTTGCTCAATAAAGCAGTGCTTTCTAGTATCTGTGCCCACCATGACTCTGAGACCCACTTCAGCAAAGCCACAATGATGCTCTTATTGTTAAATCCTACAGTTGTCCTTCAGTTCTCATCTACAAAGCTGACTCTCACAGTAGGCATTCTTTCCCACTTTTCCTTTCCTGAGTTTGTGTACTCCTTGAAGAGATCATACCAAAAACTAAAACAGGAAACAGACTCTAAGACTAAAAACAGTTCTGTATTCCAGTTTAGATTTTTACTTGTTGGATTTTCCTTCTAGCCCACACAAATGTCCTTCTTGATTGTTGTATGTTTGTATTAAAATGTGGAACGCTATATCATATTTTCAATTAACACACAAAGTCTGGTGTTCCATTGCACCAACTTCTGATTCTTAGTCCCCTTCTTCCTTTCCCACCTCATCCAAAATGTTAACAGCCTAGTGTGTATCCTTCTATAACTTCTCCATCATCTATCAAAGCACATGCAGAATCTATACATATTTATAGGGTAGTTTTAGCATGTTGCATGTCATGGATTGAATTATTGTTGCTGCGGTTGTTAGATACCCTTGAATCAGTTCTGACTCGTAGCAACTTTGTACAACAAAATGAAACACTGGCTGATCCTGCGCCATTCCATAACTCTTGTTAACTTTGAGCCCATTCTTGTTGCTACTGTGTTAATCCATCTCACTGGGAGTCTTCCTCTTTTTCACTGACCCTCCAATTTTCCAAGCATGATGTCCTTCCCCAGGGACTGGTCCTTCCTGAAAATGTGTCCAAATTACAAAGTATGACATCTTACCATCTTCGCTTCTATGAGACATTCTGTCTGCCTTCTTTCCAAGACAGATTGGTTTGTTCTTCTGGCAGTGCATGATACTTTACATATTCTTCTCCAGCGCTGTGATTCAAAGGCATAAATTCTTCTACAGGAATGAACTGTGTCCCTCCCAAAATATGTGCCATCGTGACTAGGCCAGGAGTCACAGTAAATCCCATCCTCTATAATGTTAATGAGGAGAGTTTACAGTCATGTATGATAATGGACCAGAATACAATCCATAGCAGGGGTTGTTGTTGTGTAGTGACATCGAGTTTATTCCGACCCATAGCGACCCTGTGTAGGGTTTCCAAGGAGCAGCTGGTGAGCTTGAACCACCGACCTTGCAGTTCAATGACTTTGCAGTCTGTTGTATTAGTCTTCAGTGCCACACCAGGACTCCAAAGCAGGGATGGGGAACCTTTTCTCTGCCAAAATTTATCACATCATTCTCAGGCCATTCAAAATTATCAACTTAATCCTAGACTCTAATTTGCATACTCCTCTCTGATTGGCTAGTGAAACTCACATCTAATCCCCTCCTAAAGATCACTGAGTGAGTACATTGCTATTGTTAAGTACTGTCCAGTCAGTTCCAACTCATAGTAACATTGTATAGGTTTTCCGAGGAGCAACTGTTGGATGTGAACTGTCCACCTTGTGATTCAAACTGGCCTTACAGTCTAGTGCATTATCCTGCAGCACCACGGTACATAGGAGGGGCAAACAAAGCTGGCTGGTTAGAAAATGAGTATTAGAATGGAGAGCCAAATTCAGCCCTCATCTAAAAGTGCATTCCCAAGCTGGGGGTTATAAATTCTGGGCCGCCTGCTGTTGAAATGAATATTGCCTTAATAAATGTCGATTATTCCAATTTAAAAAAAAATATCAACTTAAAAATTAGCCTGCTTAATTTGGTCAAACATTTAACTATATTTGACCAAACACGGCTGGAACTGTGATTGCCTTCGCAGAACCAGACCAAATGATTTTGCGGGACTTATATGGCGCCCTGGAGTTCTGGTATGGGACTGTTGGTTAATGCGCTGGACTGCAAAGACTGTTTGATCCAAAAAGTTGGTGGTTCAAGCTCACCAGGCGCTTCTCAGAAGCCCTATACAGAGTCACTATGGGTCAGAACCAACTCGACGGCACTTAGCAACAACAACAATAACAACATATGAGCCCTGATGTGGCACCACGGGTTAATGTTCTGGACTGCAAAGCCAATTTTAACTGCAAGGTTGGCAGTTCAAACTCACCAGTTGCTCCTCAGAAACCCTATCCAGGGTTGCTAAGAGTCAGAACTGATGGACAGACAGTCCCTACCCCTGTTCTACAGGAAGAAGCTACATCTTGAGTCAATCTCTCTTGAGATCTGAAAGCGGTTAAATAAGTGATCAGAGACCAGAGAGACCTCAGTACCACCAAGAAAGGAGAGCTGGGAGAGGAGACTATCTCGGGGTCCAATGCCCCTCAGCTGAGACCCTGCTAGATTGATATCAAGTCACAGGGAGATTTCTAAGGAACATCAACCCCACAGTTGTTAAAAGGAGACACAGACCTTCCCCTAGAGCTGACACAGAGAGAACATCTCCATCTAGGGCTGGGGTCCTGAGTTTCAACTTCTAGCCACTGAAAACAGAATAAACTTCTCTTTGTTAACTCATCCACTTTTGGTGTTTCTGTCATAGCCCTATTAGAAACTAAGACATTGGATTTTCTACAAAACTGTTGTTGTTGTTAAGTGCAGTCGAGTCAGTTCCAACCCATAATGACCCTGTACAGGGTTTCCAGGGCTGTAAATCTTTACGGGAGCAGAAAACCTCATCTTTCTCCCATGGAACAGCTGGTAGTTTCAAACTGCTGATCTTGCGGTTCACAGCCCGATTCGTAACCATTACGCTACCAGAGCTCCTTTACTATAACACCATATTTATTTTTCATATATATGGTATGTATATTCAAAAATATAACACCATATTTATTTTTCCTTGTTTTTTCTCAGTATCTGATGTAACATATACCTTCTTCTAGGTTGATATATATATATGGCTAGAACTTACTTTATTTTATATAACTGCATGATAGTTTTACATTGTGGTTGTCCGGGTAATTATCCAGATTGATATGGATGATATAGCTTACTAGGCGACTACCCCCTTCTCCTTTGTTTTAACATGAACTTTGGTCAAAAGCAAAGAACTTCTAAGAGTCACCATGTTCATTCTTGTAATGCTTCTTGTAAGGATTCTAACACCTCTCCCTCTAGCTTTTCTTCCTCGAGTTCTCTCCTCAGCTACGCATGTGGAATCCTTTTGCCCTGTTTCTAATCTTTCTTTGTATGTGTGTATGTACTGGTCAACCTCCTCTGTGATAACACTACATAGCAAGCGTGCCCTAGTCTTAGTGATGAATCATAAGAAATATTTATCTGGAAAACTGCATTTGCATTCCAGTATAACTCTACTAAGCCAATTGTCCTGAAGCCAAGTCTTGTTTGGGTAGTTGTGTGTTTCATTCACTATTTTCTTCCTATTTCAATTTGTCTGAGCCTTTCTACAATTCTTTCTATGCTAAAACTGAAACAAACCATAAACGGGAGTATCTATGCACACACAGCTTTTCTTGGAAATCAATGCAGGATGCTGAATTGGTTTGGTCATTCTTTAAGTAATCCTCAGGGACTCAGGGGGAGCACGGTGGTTCCATAGGATAAGGACTGGACTATGGACCTCAAAGTTCGATCCCACCAGACTGGAGAAACTTGAGTGTTTCTGCTCCTGCAAAAGATGGGAACCCTCAGAAACCCCATACAGGGTTACTATGAGTCAAAACCAACTCCACGGCACTTAACAACAACTAGCGACTCAGGGTTCAGCGAGTCTCTCATTACCAACATCCGTGAGGGCTCACGAGTCTTTCCATCTTCATTATCAATTTTTAAATCTTTTTAAAAAACAAAGTGTTTTTCTAATTTTGTCCTTTATCCTGAGAAAACCGATACACAGTTGACCCTGGAACAAAGGGGAGGTCAGGAGCACTGATCTCTAGAGTGATCACAAATCTACTTATAATCATAGTTGATGTTTGAACTATGCCTGCTCATTTATCCATGACTTTTCCCCCCTGCTGCTATCGCAGTCACCAGCAGCTCCTTGGAAACCCCGTACAGGGTCGTGATGAGTCGGAAACAACTGGATGGAAAGTAACAATAACAACAGTTGTGGTGGCAGCACTGTGAGGTAGGTACTGGGCTGCTCCCTTATATAGGAAACCCTGTATAGAGTACCTCTGAGTCAAACTTGACTTGACAGTGGATGGCGGTGGGTGGCTGTTGTGGTCCACTCAAGTATTGTGAATGTCTGCTTAAACCACTGTCCGACACTAGTTATCTCCATTTACTGGAAGGACTAGCCGCTCACACAGAGATGATGTGCCTCCCACGGTGTTCTTAGCAGACACTTACCATCAAACAAAGCTCCACTAGGAAGTGGGTCCTCACCATTCAACACCATGTGGTCTAAGAGTCAAGTGTGCACCATTCTAGCTCAGATGGGCCTGTAAAAGGGATTAACACTTATAAAGGAAAGTGTCTGGGAACAATGTACAGTGAAACCTCTGGGATCCAGAACCTGTAAGAACTGAACTGCTGTGTTCTAGGTCTCACGAGTTTTCTGCTTTTGCAGGATGCAGTCTTACCATATTTCTATGGCTCTTTTTATTGGGAAATATTTGAGTCTTCCTTCTCTGATACTTTTCTGCCTTACACAGATTTCATAAATTTTACTGTATACCTGATGTGGTGTTGTAGATTAATGAGCTGGACTGCAAAGACGGTTTGAATCGCAAAGCTGTGGGTTCCAACTCACCAGCCACTCCTCAGAAACCCTCTACAGGGTTGCTATGGGTCAGAACCAACTCCACAGCACTTAACAACAACCACAGCACTGTATAACATATGCCTTCCAAATGTCTTAGCAGAGATGAGTGAGTGCCTCCTGTGCCACCTCACTTTCTTGAAAGATTTCAATTTTTGTTCCATCACTTCCTGGTGCCTTGTTCTTTGCCAATTCCTTCAATGTCCTTTGGACTTCTTCCTTCAGTATCATTGGCTCGTAATCATATGCTACCTCTTGAAACGGTTGAACATCAACCATTTCCTTTTGGTACAGTTACTCTGTATAGTCCTTCCATCTTCTTTTGTAACTTTCTGCATCATTCTCCCAGCTTGAGAAATGCTGAGCATGTTCTTCCCTTTTGGTTTCCTGACTCCAGATCTT
>NW_006408541.1:5678800-5680325 GCF_000296735.1 Chrysochloris asiatica | reverse complement strand
TATGATGGTCTTAATATCATCCCACAACTCTTCTGGTCTTTGGTTTTTAGTGTTTAATGTACCCGATCTGTTCTTCAGATGATCTCTAAATTCAGGTGGGATATATCCAAGGTCATATTTTTGCTCTCATGGACTTGTTTTCATTTTTTTCAACTTCAGTTTGAATTTGCATATGAGTAATTGATGGTCTGTTCCACAGTCTGTCCCAGGCCTTGTTTTGACTGATGATATGGAGCATATCCATCATCTCTTTCCACATATGTAGTCAATTTGATTTCTATATATTCCATCTGGTGAGGTCTATGTGTAGAGTCATCTCTTAAGCAGTCTAAAGAAGGTATTTGAAATGAACAAATCATTGATTTTGCAGAATTCTATCATGCAATCTCCAGCATAATTTCTATAACCAAGGCCATGTTTTCCAACCACTGATCCTTCCTCTTTGTTCCAACGTTTGCATTCCAATTAAGAGTAATGATCAGTATATCTTGATTGCATGTTTGATCAATTTCAGATTGAAGAAGTTGGTAGAATTCTTCTGTTTTGTCTTCACTGGATTTAGTGGTTGGTGCGTAAATGTGAATAATAGTGGTATTAACTGGTCTTCCCTGTAGGCACATGGATATTATCCTACCACAGATAGCATTGTACCTCATGACTGATCTAGATGTGTTCTTTTTGACGATGAATGCAACACCATTTCTATTCAGTTTGTCATTCCCGGCATAGTAAACCATGTGGTCATCAGATTCAAAATGTTCAATACCAGTCCATTTCACCTCATTAATGCCTAAGGTATTGATGCTTATGCGTTCCATTTCATTTTGGACAATTTCCATTTTCCCTAGATTCATACTTCTTACATTCCTTGTTTCGATTAGTTAATGGATATTTATAGCTGTTTCTCTTTATTTTGAGTTGTGCCTCATCAGCAAATGAAGGTCCAGAGGGCTTTTCTCCCATAGGCTTTTCTCCATTTGCATCATCATGGTCAGCTCTACTTTGAGGAGGCAGCTCTTCCCCAGTTGCATTTTGAGTGCCTTCCAACATGAGGGGCTTATTTTCCTGCACTATATCTCACAGTATTTCTCTGCTATTCATAAGGTTTTCAGTGACAACATATTCAGAAGTAGTTTGTCGCTCCTTCTTCCTAGTCTGTCTTCATATGGAAGCGCATCTGAAACCTGTCCACCATGGGTGACCCTGCTGGTTATTTAAAATACCAGTGACATAGCTTTCAGAATCACAGCAACTCACAAGCCAACACAGTACGACAAACTGACAGACGAGTCCCTTGGAAATCATATGGGACCATTTTGTTCTGTCCTATATGATCTTGGTGTGATGTGGTGGGTTAATATTTGGACTGCAAAGTCAGTTTGAACTGCAAGGTGAGAAGTTCAAGCTCACCAGCCACTCCTCAGAAATCCGATACAGGGTCTCTATAGGTTGGAATCAATTTGATGGTCCTGAAGTAGCACTGTGGGTTAATGAGTCAGACTACAAAGTCATTTGAACTGCAAGG
>NW_006408541.1:5674340-5678700 GCF_000296735.1 Chrysochloris asiatica | reverse complement strand
GCTGGTTATTTAAAATACCAGTGACATAGCTTTCAGAATCACAGCAACTCACAAGCCAACACAGTAAGACAAACTGACAGACGAGTCCCTTGGAAATCATATGGGACCATTTTGTTCTGTCCTATATGATCTTGGTGTGATGTGGTGGGTTAATATTTTGGACTGCAAAGTCGGTTTGAACTGCAAGGTGAGAAGTTCAAGCTCACCAGCCACTCCTCAGAAATCCAATACAGGGTCTCTATAGGTTGGAATCAATTTGATGGTCCTGAAGTGGCACTGTGGGTTAATGAGTCAGACTACAAAGTCATTTGAACTGCAAGGATGGAGGTTTAAGCTCACCAGTCACTCCTCAGAAACCCTATACAGGGTCACTGTGGGTTGGAACCAACTCAACGGCACTTAATAACAACAACAACAACAGTATATTATCACTTTGAGTTAGAATCCACTCAATAGCAGTGGGTTTGTTTGGGGTTAGTTTGACATAAAATAATTTAATTAGACTTGTGGGATGCTGTAGGACAATCACCAGACTGCTAACCACAAGGTCAGCAGTTCAAATCTACCAGCCACTCATTGGAAACCCTTTACAAGGTTACTGTGAGTTGGAATTGATTCAGTGGCACTTACCAGAAATAATAATCATCATTATTATAGAAATCCAAAAGAAAGTGGGTAAGTAGGAGATAGTTTTTTTTTCTCATGATGAAGAGTTTCATGAACAAGTCCTTAATGGAGAAGTTTTAGGAGCAGGAAGAGGGATTAATAAGCCTCTAGCTCTAGCTCTGACACTCATCCGTTAGATTTTCATACTGTGGTGAGATATGTGTTACTAGGATGTTGGAAGCTATGCCTCCAGGGTTGTAAATACCATCAAATATTTATAAACATTAACCCACTGCGCCATCTTGTTGCATCTCATTGGGGGTCTTCCTCCTTCTCTTTGACCCTCCACTTTGTTGTTGTGTGTCGTGGAGTGGATTCCGACTCATAGTGACCCTGTACAGGGTTTCCGAGGCTGTAAATCTTTACAGGAGCAGAAAGCCTCCTCTTTCTCCTACATAACAGCTGGTAGTTTCAAACTGCTGACCATGAGATTAGCAGCCCAATTCATAACCACTACACTACCAGAGCTCCTCCACTTTACCAAACATAAAATCCCCTAATTAGTTGGGAACCCGATTAAAGAAGTGTTTTATTTATGTTTTTGCTTATCAGTTTCTTTTACTCTCTTTCATGCAAATTCTCCTTTATGTTTCAATTTGTATGGGTTTGTGATTTCTATGACCACAGCAAGTACAAAAGGGAAACATTGGCAAACACCTCTCTCATTTGATGAGTACAGACAGATAATCCAGATCAATTGTGTTAAAATATATTAATTATCCAGCGTGCAGTCAACACTAATCAATTTCACCAGGAGGTTGTCAATGTTCTACTTTTTCAGTTTTGAAGTCACAGCCAGAATCATTCTTATGACCTACATTACAGAAAACATTAGGGACATGTCAATGTTAGGAAAATGAATAATGCACCATTTGCAGAGCTTCATCCCTTAAAAATTCACATTAGCAGTCAACGTTTTGTAGGGACAACTTAAGTGACTATACATTGAGCAGAGGAAATCTAATTGCAGCCCACTGGAAGAACTGATCCTCCCTCCGAATCCATTACTTGAAAACCTCAGAATATAGAATCTAATGTCTTGCATTAGTGTGTGTGTGTGTGTGTCCCAAAACTATAGTTAGTATTTTAAGTGCTGTTTTTAAGAGAGTTCCAAAAGGGCAGGTTTTAGGACAGCTTTTGAAGTCAAATTTTAAATACTTAGAATAAACAGACAACCAAGGTGAAGTTGAGTCAATTCTGACTCGTAGCAACCCTCGTGAAGAGCATAGAACTGCCCCATAGGGTTTCTTAGGCTGTAATCTTTATGGAAGTAAGACTTGCACATTTTTCTTCTACAGAGCAGATGATGCTCTCAAACCACTGGTCCTTTCGTTAGCAGCCGATCACTTAACCACTGTGCCACCAGGGGCCCTCAATTCTTAGAATAAACCCAAAGTCAAATTTAGTTCATTCTGCCTCCTAGTGATCCCATAGATCAGAGCAGACCTGCTCCCTAGTGTTCTGACACTGTATATCTTTATAGGAGCAGACAGCGGCACCTTCGTCTGGAGGAGCGGCTGGTGGGTTTGAACCTCTAAAATTGTGGTAGGAGTCCAATGCTAAGCCCACTAGGACACCCCATTCCTTAATTCAAGACTCCAAACCCAAAACCCATTGCCATCAAGTTGATTCAGACTCAGAGTGACCCTGTACAGGGTTTTGCCTACTCTGAGGGAAAAATCATTGGCTCAGCTTCTTTGGAGACAAAGTTCCTTGGCTCCTTGTTTCCCTGGCATTCACCATATGACGTCTGTCTTTGGTTGCTGCGCCTGATTTGCTATTTTTATCTCAAAAGTGACCATGTTTAAAACTTACACTACACCGATGGTGGTGGTGGTTATGTGCCATGGAGTTGCTTCCACCTCATAGAAAGCCTCATCTTTCTCCCATGAAGAGGTTGGTAGACTCGAACTGCTGACCTTAGGGTTAGCAGCCCAACTCATAACTCACCATGCTCCCAGAGCTCCTTATACTGAAAATCACTTATTAACTTAATAAAGGAAACCCTGGTTCCAAGCGGATTATATCCACAGTTGTAAAATTAAACTAAAACCAACCTGCTGTCCTTGAGTTGATTCCAACTCATCCTGACGCGGAATGACAGAGTAGGACTGCCTCAGCAGGGTTTCCAAAGCTGTGATATTTATGGAAGGCAACTGTCACATCTTTCTCCTTCAGAGCAGCGGGTGGGTTCAACTCGCCAACCTTTTGGTTAGTAGTCAAGTACTTAACCACTGTGCCTTCAGGGCTCCTCCACCACAGTTATATTTAAAAAAAATAAACTCATTGCCATCAAGTTGATTCTGACTCAGTGACCCTATATAGATATAAACTGCAAACACCCACACCATTGTGCTGATTCCAACCCATAGTGACCCTATTTAGTGTTTCCAAGACTATAAATCTTTACAAGAAGAGGAAGCCTCATCTTTCTTCCAGGGAGCTGCTCATGGATTTGAACCACCAACCTTTCAGTTAGCAGTCCAATGATATAGGGAGACACAATTCAATTCATAACAAGGTACTTACAACTGTTTATTATGAATTAATTTTTTTGTTTACTTTGCATTTTGTATTCATCATCCTTAACTCACAGCACCCCTATACAACCCTCTCTATGGCGTCTAGTCCGTGGTTGTTGTTGTTAAGTGTTGTCGAGTCAGTTCCCACCCATAGCAACCCTGTCTAAGGTTTACAAGGAACATCATGCACACATCAAACTGGAGTCAGTGTTGAATCAACACTTGAGTGAAATATCATAGTATGGTGGGACGTGAAGTCAGAATGCTAAACCCTGCACTTTCACAGTTCCTTCCAGAGCAAGCTGGATTCAGATTTTGACTCTCTGGCTGAGATACATTGGAGAAAATTAGTCCATGGACTTCCTTAGTAAATGGGGGATAAGAACATGGGAAGTATTAAGTAGATGTAAATCATGTAGCCCAGGGTTCTTCTCAGTTGCAAAGAGTTTAGAAACACACTCTGTACACAGATATCATTCCATTGTTGTTGTTAGGTGTCATCAGGTCAGTACCGACTCATAGCAACACTGAGCACAACAGAGCAAAACACTGCCTGGTCCTTGGCCAACCTCAAAATCATTGTTATGTTTGAGCCCATTGCTGCTGTCACTTGGCCAATCCATCTTGTTGGGGGACTTCCTCTTTTTCTCTGACCCTCCACCTTACCAAACATGATTTCCTTCTCCAGTGACTGCTCCCTCCTGACAACGTGTCCAAAGTACGTGAGACAAAGTGTGACCATCCCGGCTTCCACGGAGCACTCTGGCTGCACTTCTTCCAACATACATCTATTTATTCTTTTGGCAGACTATGGTACTTTCAATATCCCATCAGTATTAGAATTATTAAATTTTGTTTGTTTGAGGTCTCATGCGTCTTACTATTAAAAGGTAGTTGACTATGAGCATGGTTAAATTATGTAAGTGAATAAGGAAGATCGTAGAAGAATTGATGCCTTTGAGTTGTGGTGTTGGAGGAGAATACTGAAAGTGTCGTGGACAAAAGAACCAATAGATCTGTTTTGGAAGAAGTACAACCAGAGTGCTCCTTGGAGGCCAGGATGGCTAAGCTTCATCTCTTCTACTTTGGACACATTGTCTGGAGAGAAAAGTCGCTGGAGAAGGATGTCATGCTGGGTAAGGTGGAGGGTCAGAGAAAAAGAGGAAGACCCC